>NC_136801.1:16403040-16443040 GCF_951216825.1 Electrona antarctica | reverse complement strand
ATAACCTCTCTTTACAGCTTATTGTTGACATTGCCTTTTCTTGAGATGCAAAAGGGTTAGTAGTAGTAATAGTGTTCAGAGAAAACTGTTGCTCATTCACTCTTTGTCTTTGAACACACACTGAGGATTGTCACCCATTTTTGCCCATTCAAGTATGCAAACAACTGAGGACTGTGTGAGACCGTGGGCGATCTCTCCGTAGCTATAGAGCCTGGAGATTTACAGTGTGGGCTTTCCCAGGAATAACCAGAGAGTTCCTATTCCTCTCATTGAAGCTGCACAACGCTCCCAGTCTCTTTGCCCGACCATGGAAGGACCCATGCAAGGGAGGGACCACCACTGGCACATGTGTTATCCATCCCTGTTAAAACAATCCTACAGTGCTTGTTTTCATCCTGTTGGTGTGCCTGTCGAACACATCCCATGGGCGCCGGAGACAAGAAACACACACACATTATGCACATGTAATTCGATGGAGAGAGAGTTCTGTTTTCGCCTTGCAAAAGCAGATACAACCGACTTCTTTGATGCGTCGTGAGAGAAATCACACCAGGGGAAGGCCATGAAAAGCCTGGATTTCATGTGCCGTTTGATCTGCGGGGGCCACAGACGGAAACCGCCACCAGTGTACGGCATCATTCAACCACTGTCAATTCCAATAACACTGCTTACATAAAGGCCAGTTCATGTATCGCCCCATGCTCAACACAGGAAGCAGGGGGGGGGGGGGGGGGTTGGATTCATGGGTATGTCGTGTTGGGGATACACAGAAACGACTCAAGCTCGGCGCTGCATGTGGCTGAGAGGAAACAGAGGGGAGGAGCCGGGGTACGAGGATGAACAACGCACGCAGGAAGTGCGACTGGCTCATTCGCGACCCCAGCGGCCAGGGTAACGCGTCGTCGCGACCGGCGAGTGGACAGAGGATGTCTGTGTTTTTTTCCGGACGCCGGCCGGTACGTCCGGTGGAGCTTCTGTGGAACCTGCGGGTCCTGCACAGCAGGAAGCCTATTTTAGGAGGTTATGCACAGGAAAATCCAGAGTGTTCGTTTCGAGTTGGAGAGTTTATAAAAGGGACCCGTGAGACTCAAATTAGCACTCGTGTTTTTACTGTGCATGGACTACAGGGAGGGCCAGGATAGCAAACTGTATTCCAACCAAAACACAGAGGAGAGACAGGGGAATCGTCTCATCCCATCCTCCAGCCCCCCTGTATCCTGTTTTCTTTTGAACAAGGGGCACCAGAGATTTGTATGTGTACGTGTACTAGTACGTGTGTGTGTTCGTGTGTACGTGCGCGTGCGTGCGCGCGCGTGCGTGCGTGCGTGCGTGCGTGCGTGCGTGCGTGCGTGCGTGCGTGCGTGCGTGCGTGCATGCGGTTGCATCATGTTCACGTGTGTGTGTATTTGTGAGGGTTAAAGAGTAGCCTATATCTGGCGCAGAATTCAACAACACCAAATTACTTGTTGGAAAAACGTGTTTAAAAAAGGGAGGACTTTTCTTTTTTCCGCTGTTGGGAGATAAAGCCTCTTTGTTTGTGAGCCGTCGTGGGCACATTTCCCCAACCATTAGGAACAACACTGCTGAGTCAGCAAGGTGGAAGTGGGGGATATTTAGAGTGTTGAGGTTAAGCTGTTGCACAAGAACAGAGCCCGAAATGGATGTGGGGTAAGTTTAGGGTAGAGCTAAATAGCTTTGGTGGTTTGGAGGCCATGGGCTTATATATCTTCTTCACTGTTGGGTGGAAATCTTGTATGTCCAAAACCATCTATTTGAGCGGTACTAAGCGTTCACACTAAAGGGCTGTCTGTCTGTCTGTCTGTCTGTGTGTCTGTTTGTTTGGAGGACAGAATGGTTTGTACTTTGTAGCATTACCTATTGACCCCGGCAGATCATTGAGGTCATTACTTGCACAAGCAGAGCGCGCAAGTACTGCGATCGGCTGGGTATGTATGTCGGTATATTCCACCGGCCAATGAGGGACCACTATTCTCGATGACGTAACTAAAGTACGTTTCAAAATGGGTATAAGGTCAATGGGGGGTATGTATCGGCTGGGTATGTGTATGTTGGTGTCCTCCACCGGTCAGTGGGTATGTATCGGCTGGGTATGTGTATGTTGGTGTCCTTTTTGAGTGGTGTAAACCACTCCTACAACTGGCTTTCTTAGTCTGTGCAGAAAAAATGAGCATGGTTGCTATGTTCACCCTGTTCACCCGGGTGTGATTTCATTACGTCAGACATGATTTCATTACGTCAGACAGGCTATATAAGACCTTACACCACTCAGTTCACACAGGTGTGATTTTCTTATCTACCGTACAAGCTCACAACAGATATGCTATTTTCACTACTTTGGTGTGACACTCTTGTATCATAAAGTAGGGCATTCAATTACAAGAAAATAGAGACACAAGGTTTATTTTTTAAAGATTTGTTTTAGGCTTTTTACCTTTATTGATAGTTACAAGTGAAGATAGACAGGAAAGAGGGAGAGATAGGAGGGGAGAGACACGCAGCAAAGGTCGTTATGAACACGCGACACGCTGTCAGGCCAGAGCCTATATGTGGCATGCGCCTGGACCACTAGGCCAGCGAGGCCCGAGATACAAGGTTTCTGCCCGACAGCATCAACATTACAAACACACATTACACACGCACACACGAACACGGGCACAAAACTGAACAGACACAGATGACCTAGTTAAAAACCTCTAGCCAAGTCAAAAGCCTTGATTGTATCACCCGTTTCGACTGTTATCAATGGACAAAACCGCAGTTATCAGTTCGGATCAGTACGATTGTTTTCGACGAGTATGGGCATGCCTGCCGACTGAAAAAAACCCGACAGGATTAAGGTTGGCGAACATGCGTTAATATTAGGACCGCACTGCGACATGCTTGCGGTTAAGTTTAGGGGAGGGTATGAGGAGGCTTGTCGTTTTTAGTAGGCAGTAGACCAAAACGACAGGATTAAGGTTGGCGAACATGCGTTAATATTAGGACCGCGCTGCGACATGCTTGCGGTTAAGTTTAGGGGAGGGTATGAGGAGGCTTGTCATTTTCAGTAGGCTCCCAGCATGTCCAGTAGACCTGAATAGACCGATAAGATCGGTTAACGTGTCATCAACGCCAATCGCAGCCAGTAGGCTCCAGACGAGCCGACCGGCTAGATAAGATCGGCTTAATAAGTAACCTACTGGGAATTATCGGTTGATTTTCGGTCGAAACGGCTGATTGTATAGTCATGGACTTGGACCTGAAATTAACAGCCACATTACATTCACATAATAACAAAGTCAGCCTAGATTTTTATCAACCAGTGGTCCGGGGACCACCAGTGGTCCTTGAGGGGGTTCCAGCTATAGGGACCACTCCCTATAGCTAAATGATGAAGAGTTGGTAACCAAATGGACCCATAGATCTTTAACTCTTGAGAGCGTAAAATTAAACCAAATGGACCCGTTTCTCATTTGGTTTCATTTTACACTCTCAACAGCATGGAAATGTGGACAAAATCTTATCCAATGACAAACAAAATATTCTTTAGTTCAGGGTCTGAGAGGCTAAATGTCATCAAATGGTGGTCCGCGTCTCAAATGTCCAATAAATAATGGACCTTGATATGAAAAGGGTTGAAAACCACTGATTTAGAATTCTGCTACTCCAGTTCTTACTTACTAATATCAGGAAAGTGGAGCTCACTCCAGTCTTTAAATTCCTACACTAGCACCCTGTGTGTGTGTGTGTGTGTGTGTGTGTGTGTGTGTGTGTGTGTGTGTGTGTGTGTGTGTGTGCGTGCGTGCGTGCGTGCGTGCGTGCGTGCCTGCGTGCGTGTTAAATAATTGATTTCAAAATACTGTTGGTCTATAAAGCTTTGAATGGTACGGTTTAGGGCCAAAATGCATTTCTGAATTATGCGATATCATCATCCCGATCTCTCAGGTCATCTGGGAACGCTCTGTTTTCTGTCCCTAAACCAAAAGTAAACGCGGGGAAGCAGCATTTTGTTTTTATACACCACATATTTGGAACAAACTCCCATGCAGGAAACTGCAGGTCTGCTGCCATGCACGCTTATTTATTTAAAAACATAACTAAAGACCTTTCTGCTGCTTTTGATTGAGTTTACTTTTTTATCTCTCTCTTCTGCACTGTGATTTTATTATTATATTATTTTTGACTTAATTTGTTTTATGCATCCTAATGTTATGTTTGTGTTTCTTTCGCTTGATGTTTTGTGTAAAGCACATTGAATTGCCTTGTTGTTGAAATGTGCTAGACAAATAAAATTGCTTTGCCATAGGCTACCTATAATGTAGGCCAGCCAATCTAAGATTTGTCCCAAAAGAAATTGCAAAAGTAATCAAAATTGTGAATTATATACATTTTGGATCATGGTAAATTCAGGGGTTATAAGGCAAAAATGTCTAATTTTAATTATACTTTAAGTAGCATTTAACGTGTCAAACATGATTCTGAATCCATTGCAAGTATTCGTTTGCACAAAAAACAGTCCTTGGGCTAAAAACGGCCATAGCAGTCATCACAAATGTGATGAGGTCAGCACATTTGGGCACATTGGGCACATTAAGGGCAAGTGGCTATGGCCGTTTTTAGCCCAAGGAGTGTTGTTCATGCTAAACTAATGCTTGCAATGGATTCAGAATCATGAATAACCCCTAGTTTGACATGATCCAAAATGTATATAATTCTCAATTTTTAATGTTATTTGGGTGACCCTAAGGATCATAAAAAACCTTGAATTATTACTATTGCAATTTATTTTGGGTCACGCCCCTTTTTAGCTTAGATTGACTGGCCTATTCAGTCCATAATAATAATAATAATAATTTTATTTATAACGCACTTTATATTCGTGAGAATCTCAAAGTGCTACAGCAAATGAATAAAAGCAAAAGAAACAACGCACCATTAAAAACATCTAATAGAACAGGAACATTTAAAACATAAGGGCAAGGCTATAAGTTTTTAGACCTCTCTTAAAAGTGTCGACCGACTGTGGGGATCTCAGGTGGGCGGGGAGAGCATTCCACATACATTCCATACAGCAGCATTGACTCTTCTAGCCATGACCTCTTGAGGTCATCTCCCATGATATCTCTGATTTACGCATTTCATTCAAGGCTTTCCAGGCAAGTGCCCTCTGGACCTTCAGGTCCTGCTCTGTCAAGGTAATCTAGGCATGTACTGTATATATCTGAAATCCTTGACTAGTACCAAACGTTATGTCACAAAAGTGATGCCTTGACTTTTGCTTCTGTGGCATTTTCTACCGTCTTTATATTAGTTCCCTGCCTTTCTCTGCTGTCTGAGACTAGACCAATGCTGACAATAGGACCAGTGTGAAACCAGTGCCTCCTCCCTGCCATTGACTGCAAATCTCAGGGCCAATGCCATAGTAAACAGAAGAAATTATCAAAGAGAGGAAACATGAATAAAATAACATTTTTTTTAGAACAGGAAAACACTTCCAGTATCCTTAGCAGCTGAGATATGAGACATATCTGTGGCAGGCCAGGGGAAAGGCTGTGAACTCTATTCTGGTTGCCATTTGTGGCAGCTCCCCGCTGTCTCTCTTATCACTATGTCTTTCGCCCTGCCAGAGGAAAAACACAGACTATGTCGTATCACAGAAGGCCAATTTTCTCAACCTTTGACAACTGTATCAATTTGACCATTTATTTATTCAGGGGAAATTCAATAAGCATGGCTACTCTTTCACGGCAACAACCTGCTTCACATTTACCACACCTGGCAGCTTCTGTGCAAATCCTTAGTCTTCTGCCATGAGCAGTGTCAGTGTCTCACTGAGCAGTCTCAGTCTCACTGAAGAAATCGGGGTCAAGTGTTCTGTTACATCAACAGAATCTGTTGAAAGGACGGAGGGGTTCGTTTTATTCCAGATTTACCCAGCTGGCCAGGGGCCTTGATCCACTGGCATTCAAATCACAGGCCAGTTTGTCAAACCCACTACAGCTCTTGGAGCTTGGCTCATACACAGTTCTCTTCTTAACACCCCCTTGTCAAAATACTATCTGAAATAGATCCATCTCATCTGCGCTAGCACACCTTTGGCTGTACTAGCACACCTTTGGCTGTACTAGCAACTCCTACAGACCTACAGGTTGGTCGGGGTTAGCCTGGTTAATAAACCAGACCGAATCAGCCGTTGGCAAAAAAAAATTGCCTACCAGCGGATTACGGTCTGGCGAGGCTCAGTAGCACGCCTCTTTCCTACAACCGAGAACAGGTCGGACCAATCGGGACACGGTATGCAATATGGGCGGGCTTTGGTACAGACGTTCAATGCTTGAGACTTTTGACTGACAGTAGCTCTGACCAATTGCGTCAAAGAGAAAATGTTTGAACCCGCCCCCCGGGAAATGAAATCCAAGTGGAGCCAGCCCAGACTAATATACCGCGACAGTGTTGTGTGATATTAGTCTGGCTTATTAGCCAGGCTAGGTCGGGGTGCCTGTTCAGCAGGGAGTGGAACTGGACATACAGTAGCATGTTCCTCTGCATGCGTTACAGGCTCCCAGTGAAACTTCTCACGGTGGTCACTGCTGGTGACTCCGTGTGTAACCAAGGAGGACACACCTGTGTTGTACACCCACCCCAGACCGAAGCAGCACGGTCGGCAAAAAAACCATCGATAAAATTCTCCTATAACCACAACCCTTTGAGCCAAATGTACCTGCACCACAGTATAATATACAGAGATGTTGTTCTGTCGAGTAATGCATAATAAAAATCACACCTGTGTGAAGTGAGTGATGCAACTCCGTGTGGGGGTCCCCATGGGGTCCCCGGAACTTCCAGACGCACAGGAACGTGCCCAGGGTGCAGGCCCGTTCCGGCGAGCCGCCCCGTGTCCGAAACGGTCGAGAAATGAAAGAGTTACCGTGTGGGGGTCCCCGGGGGGTCCCCGGAACATCCAGACCCCCAGGAACGCGCCCAGGTGGCTGGGCCGGTTACGGGGAGCCGCCCCGTGTCCGAAACGGTTGAGAAATGACAGAGTTACCGTCTGGGGGTCCCCAGGGGGTCCCTCTACTGTACTGTAATGTACCGTGACTCACTGTACTGTACTGCCATACCCAAAATAATCATATATACAGTAATTATGTGTTAACGCTATTTTCGTGCTCGGACACAGCCAGGGACACAGGGACACAGGGACCAAGGGACCCAGGGACACAGCCAGAGACACACAAAGCTCTGTATAGGAGTGGTTGCACCACTCAAAAAACTATGGACTATGCATGGCCTAATATTAAATGGAATATGGAAGACTAAAGAAGTTTAAGAAAAACGTTTCTAAAACGTTACTTGGAAAGGTAACTCATGAAAGTAATATGATTGCTTAATGCGCTATACCCCCATCACCGCTTACAATTTAGGCATTTAGCAGACGCTCTTAATCCTTACATTAGGCAAGAACAAAAGCATGGAAATACATCACATATATAAAATGCATTTATCAAGAAACATGCGTAAGCTAAGAACGTAACTAGAACATATATATATATAATGACACTATACATGTAACCTATACATATATACTATACTATGCTATACATATGTACTTTGATGTGCTATGACTACATACAATGCAATTATTGTGCTGTCTACATGACATGCTATAAGTCTGTTTCAAATTCTATCTAAGTCTAAAAAGTGCTATCTAAGGGGGTAGGATAAGTGCTATGGGCCATGATGGAGTCTGAAAAGGTGGGTCTTCAGACTACGGCGGAAGATTGGGAGTGATGCTGCAGTTCTGATTGCAACGGGGAGTGCATTCCACAGTTTTGGGGCCAGAAGGGCTTAATGCGCTATACCCCCATCACCGCTCCCATCAGGCCTAAAACATCTAGAAAGCACCCCTAGCCTGCTACCTCAAGTCACCGCACGCTGACAGCAGACATATTTATGCACTCGTAATTGGTTGACCTGTTGCGCGTAAAACAGTTGAAGCGGCAAGATTTACGCGCATTGAGACACTGAGACTACTGTTTCGTTATGCCAAGAAATTGTGTGTGTGTGTGTGTGTGTGTGTGTGTGTGTGTGTGTGTGTGTGTGTGTGTGTGTGTGTGTGTGTGCCAAAGAGAGAGAGAGAGATTGAGAGAGAGAGAGAGAGTATGTGCTTATGTACAGTATCTGTCCTTGTAAGTGCACACACATGTATGTGTGTAGATCACGGTTGATTTTACGCCTCTTGAGGTGAATCACATGTGTGGCTGTTTGCTGGCACATGGGGCCACCCACCATCTCTGAGATGAGGTACACATCGCACGGACATTCTAACGCTGAGCAGACAACGCCAGAGCAGAATAGTGGAGTTGTGTTACAATAACACCATGTTTTTCTCACATATATGATAGTGCCTTCTGTCCGCTGGAGGCGCGGGGGCAACTACATTTAGCTATATTATGCTATATTCTGCAATATTCTGCGTGGCTATAGCTAGTGATAGAGAGAGAGAATAAAAACCAGAGTGATAAAAGGCAGAGGGCCTGACCCTGGCTACGTTGACACGTATACTGTATGCAGAACTCAAAGAAAGCAAGGCTTAATACTCAGGAGTTTTTAGACGTATAAGCACGCATGCACAGACCAGATGAACTCTGAAAGCTAAAGTTCAGTTCAGTGGGTTCTGTCCATGGCTGCTGTGTGTTTGGTGTTTTGGACATTGGCCTTGTTGTTTGGTTGGAGATTGTGTTTATGTTGGATTGGCCCTAGTGTGCAACTCTCCCCAACCAAAATGAGAGAGAGGGAGAGAGAGAGGGAGGGAGAGAGAGAGAGAGAGAGAGAGAGAGAGAGAGAGAGAGAGAGAGAGAGGGAGAGAGAAGGGAGTTTACTTGTTTAGAGAGCCGATGTTTACTTGTGGGTCGGTTGGTGTCTCCTGGGTGGTTCTCTGGCTTTACTAATGAGAGGACACGACTCTGTAATCTGGCTGTCTGTCCACATGCACAGTCAAATCTAGAGTGGTTTCTGTTGGTTTGGTCTTAAATAAGAGCCATGCAAAAATACAGGCACGTGGAAGAGAGACCAGCAGAGATACAAGCAGAGAGACTACTACAGTGACTAGGGAGGGACGGGACGATATGAAAATCACAGTTAACGGTTATTGTGGCAAGAATGATTGCAATAATTACGATATTATCGCGACAATTAAAATATGCTTAAAACTTAAAATGGTACTTATATTAATAATAAACGTCCGCCAACACATTGTGAAATTGTAGATCTGCTATTTCTTTTCGACCCCAGCAATTACACATGTGAGACTACAATATGTGCCGCTATTGAGGATTTCACGTCACCATTTTGGTAACGGCTTAATCCTGCTTGGCACCGCGTGATTTCTTTCTACGTACGCTTTAAGACATAGACCCGCCCTTGGTGACGCCCCGTGCGGTCCGCCTGTCTTTATGACAATAACAGTATCCATAAGAAAGCACGCTAGAGATGTCAACATAAACATGAAACATTATTGTACTGTAAAAAGGGACTTTGTTATACTATTCCCTTCAGCTTTATCCTTTGTAGTATTATACCGAATACGGACACACTGTATTAGAACACCCAAAATTGTGATCAAATCACAATTCAATCAAAGCAAACCGCGTAAACAATATTAGTAAATACGGACACACGCTAATCACTTTATTTATTAGAACACCCAGATCGAATCACAATTCATTCAATCAAAGCAAACCGCATAAACAATATTCGTTTGCCTTTAATTCTGGAGCGTCATCTGTGCCTTTAGAATACTACGCATATCGCCTGTCATCATCTGTCACAGGGCGCCGCCATCTCTGACTGTTTCTGACATTGACAACAACGAGCTCTGGCCAATCAGACGCACGGGAGTCACCAAGGGCGGGTCTATGTCTTAAAGCGTACGTAGAAAGAAATCACGCCTTGGCACCGCATGGAAATTTGGCCAGGCACAAAAAAATCACCTTGTTACCTACCAGCTATAATGGAAAAGCAAAAACATCAGGGTAAACTGTGGTTTGCCAAGCCGGGACTATGCAGTGGAAACGGGTAATTTATTAGAGAGACACAACACTGCATGCCAGACTGGCCTGAGATGCGGCTGAGCGGTCCAGGCACCTATAGGCCGGCAATCCATGCAGCCTGACGGCGTGCCGCGGGTTCGAGTCCCGAGCCGGTCGGCCTTTTCCGCGTGTCTTCCCCCCGTCTCTCCGCCGCTTTCCTGTCAAATCACTGTATCCTATCAATAAAGGCAAAAGCCAAAACATATATCTTTAAAAAAAACCCTGCCAGATCATTTTTGGTCCTTATACCTTCCTTCCCCCTGCCCCCCCATCACCGCCCAGCCCCTCACACCCTATAGCCAACCCCTCTTGTCTGCTGGGGGACTTTGGGGAACTCAGGCCCGCTGAGCATGTCTGTCCACTGCCTATGGAGGGGGTCCTAGTTTCAATATGGGCTTTTTAACCACCCCTCTGCACTCTACACCTCCCCCTCTGGCTCCTCCATTAATGCCACGCACGCACGTGCACACGCACGCGCACGCACGCACGCACGCACGCACGCACGCACGCACGCACGCACGCACGCACGCACGCACGCACACACGCACACACGCACACACACACACACACACACACACACACACACACACACACACCTCCGTGCATGCCTCCTGAGTGATGGAGTCAGCTGTTGCGGTCTCGGAGGGGAAAGCCCTCCTCAACAATGCAGGACGGTGCCTCCCATCCCCATCCTTTAATAAGGCCTTTCTCGTCTAAGTTTCAGAGGGAGAGAGCTCTCACGTGCGCACGCACGCGCGCGCGCACGCACGCACGCACGCACGCACGCACGCACGCGCACACGCACGCACGATTACATAGTAATAATGTGTCAGGTGAAACAGGCGCTGTCTCCGTTGCCCCCCTTTTTGTCTTTGTTTTCCTTGCAAATTATTATTATTACTGCGCGTCAGGCACAGCCATGCTGTTTCACGTAATCATTTCATGAGCTTTCATTAGTCAGGTTTCACCTGACAAAAACAAAACTGTTTCACTTATATCAATACTGTAATATAGTTACATATAGATACTTTGTTACAAGAAAAAGTCAATAATTCAAAATGTAGCCTACCTGAGTAAATGTACAAAAGTTTCGGTATCAAAATGTAGTTTAAGTAGCAAAAGTAAAAGTACTCATTATGCAGATGAGGACATTCAAAATCTACAAATAATTAGCAACTAAAATTATAATATTTGCCTCTGAGATGTACTGTAGTATAGTAGAAGTAAAAGTATTGTACTCAAGTACAGTAAAAATACCTCAAAAATGTCATTCTCTCTCCTGATTGGATAAAATTGGTATCCTGACCTGAGAATGTATTATAGAAATGAATAGAGCACCGAAGTCTGACGTCAATATCGGTAGAGGGCGCAAGTCCACAGGTTCATGTACTTTACTACTTTTTATTTGCATTGTAATCCCCATAGGAGGATTTTAGATCGCCTCATATAAGAACTGTGTTTGAAAAATAAACATATCATCCCGGCCGTTTCACTAATATGGATATGAAGAATCAACTCAACTCAACTGAGAGAAAACGCTAATGATACTGCTGAATTAGTTACATTTTCGCTAGAAACAGACGGTATCAAATAGTGACTGGTAGTAAACGATACAGAGACACCACAATGCGTATATGAGATGATTTTAAGATGACCCCATGTTATTCTCCATAGAGAAATGACTTCCATGAACCAGGGGATGAGCAAGTGGCGTCAGGACTTCGGCGCTCTATACTAGAAGCCAGTATGATTTCTGTTTCCATTTGATTGTGAAGACTATAAAGAATATCTAATGCACCTGGAACGAAGGTGCTAGAATGAAAGATAATATAGGAGATATAAGTATGAGAGAATCTTTCCGGATGCTTCCATCAGTTGCAATAAATAAATAAATATAGCTCTCGTTTGGTTGACCTTCCTTCACCAGAGCATGCTCTGATGCTCTCATTTGAATCTTATGAAAATATGGAAATCACCTGCATATAGTCTTTCTGTAGACGTATGTTCGCACACGCACGCACGCACGCACGCACACACGCACGCACGCACGCACGCACGCACGCACTTTTCTCTCAGGAGTCGTGGCTCCCGAGGGGTGCTGAACTTGTCGTGTTTTATTACTTGTATGGCATCCATCACGTCTGGAGAGCAATGACCTTCTCAAATTCCTCCCCATGATTAAATACCAGAAACAGCCTTTCAGTGTGTGAGCTAATAGACAAGTTTCGGTACACACAGGGCGACCTTTTCCCCACAGGTCAAGTTATTAACACTAGAAAAAAGTAGATGACAATCTGTCTCTCTCTTTGGCTTTCTTTCTCTTTGTCTGGTCGGAGCGGGACGGGACTTGTTGAGAAGACGTAGTGCTGTGCTACGGCTAATGGCAGCCATTAGTTTGGCTGGGCTTCAGCGTGGAGCGTATTAAAAGTGATATGTGCTAATTCCTAGGACTGGGCCAGTTTAATTAAGAATGGCCCACTGTTGAGAGAGGAAGTCACACTGAGGTGGAAAATGGGATTATAATTCTGAAGGACGGGGTGGGGGTTAAAATCCCTGTGTAGGCAAAATGTCAAGGATTAGGGTGAAACACGGTGAGTGCTTGGGGAACATAACTTTCCCATACAAGTATGAACACACCCAAATGTGCAGGCATATACACAGACACAGACAGACACACATACATACACACACTTTCTTTTCTCGGTCTGTCGTGGGAGTTATTATTAAACTTTTTTTCTTTTTTTCGCAGCCGCCGTGTTGAACACAAAGAGCGGTTTGTCCGTGTGTGTTTGCTCAGTTTATTAAAATAGCCGTTGAGCTAAAGTGATCAAACCCCCGAGTTCGGCCAGTAAATCTAAGTAGTCAGTCCAAAAATATTTAATATGCGCCATCGGCGCAAAACCAACAAGCGGACCTCTCAGTCTCCCGTCCCGGGCCGCGCTTTTAAAACAACACACAGACACTGCGGAATGTGGCGATAACTTCCAGATAAGTCTGATCCTTTGATTTTTCGCGACGCCCAGTGTGCGGAAAAAGAAAAAAGAAAAAGAACGAAGAAATCCTCCCCACCCTCCTGACCCCCCCAAAAAAAACTGACGACTTTGCGCGGAATGTCTCTCAACATTTGCCTCACTGCTAGCTGACATTGCTTTTAAGAAATGTGAATACATACATTGTCTGGTGGAGGAAGGTGGAGAGAGAGAGAGAGAGAGAGAGAGAGAGAGAGAGAGAGAGAGAGAGAGAGAGAGGGGTGGGGGGGGGGGGGCAATAATGTTGGTGCTATGCTGGCCCCGACCTCCATTTTACCATGTGAGGCTTTATCTTCTTCCCTCATCAGGAAAAGTCTGCTCTGGGTTATTATTGCTGACCTCTGGGTCCTTTAGCTAGCAGAGAGAAAGCTTTTAACTCTTCTATGATTACCAGACTGTGTGTACATCATGCTTTAACTGTGTACGTGCACTAGTTTATCCCCGGCTAAGCAAGGGCTGTTACTTACCACGAAAGAAACCAAACCGTTTATTTGACACTTTATCCCCCCAACAGCAACTTTTAGTATAAATGTTCGCCACTCGTGTAAACACTGGGCCCTACATGACACAGCGATTAATCTTCGAGGGTTCCATACCGAGCAAAATAAAAGGGCCCCATCCTGCATGGCCCCTCTCTCTCGCGCAGAGAAATAAGCAAAAACATCCGTGTTCTGCTCGACCCCGAAAAACAAACCCGACATTCATAATATCCACAAAATAAACGACCATCTCCCTCTGAACTCTGGGGGAGCCGTGTACAGTGTAACACAATCTGCATTCAAAGTGTCGCTCACACAGGCCCCGGCTCTGTAGCCCACCCCACATCTCCCCGCGCACCCTACCCCAGGCTGACTCCAAAGGAAAATGACACACAACTCAGCGCGGGACTGTCATCCCCTTGTCCTGTCCTCATCCTCTTACCCTGCACCCCCATGCCATGCCCCCTCCCCTCCTTTCATCCAAAGAAGGTGCCCATTGTATGGGCAGATGAGGAAGAGAGACAGTGTGTGTGTGTGTGTGTGTGTGTGTGTGTGTGTGTGTGTGTGTGTGTGTGGGGGGGGATACAATTGCCAACGGATGCCCTTGCTAGCTTAAGCAACATTTAGTCTATCCTGGTGAACTGTAATGGAAAGAGACATCTTTAAGATTTTCCTCATGGTTTGGTGACACCAGAATTGCTCCACTCCAGAGCTTCTGTACTTGGGGTCCTCACAAACCTCCCGTCTCCTTCCCGTCTCCCGACGCCTCTGGAAAATCCTCTTCAGCAGGACGTACAAAGACTGTCTTCAGCGAGGACGGGGAAGGAAGCTACAGGAGGCTGGAATACCAAGACTCCGAGGCGTCGGAGATTCAGAATGGAAAGTCATAATAATCGCCACTTAGGCCGGCGGCCGCACTGGCATAATATTGACAGTGCACATCGTGAATGTGTTGAGTGCCCACTGCCTCGGCACTTGGGGAACATTTCCTGGTGCCTTTGGCCCAGAGCGGAACGGAGTGGATCCTGTCGGTGTCCCTACTGTGCTGCACACTGACTGAGTCGTGTTTGTTGACAGGTTTGCCAGGTTCCAGAACCTCCCGAAAACAACATTGCATCAGTGTCCCGCATCCCCCTTCAGGTATAGCTAGATATTTGACAGGTCCGCTGGCAGACACAGTCCTTCTCCTTCTTTGACTGACGCCCAGTGGTCTTTTATCAATGACTTCTGAGCATAGTTTTGTCTTTATGCACATCAAACATTATGTCCCGGCTGTCCAATCTAAGATGCCATCTTTGCCCCCCACCCCCCTTCCTTTTTCACTCTTTTTGTTCACTATTTTCTTCCCCCGGTGGTCTCAGCTGGGAAAAGGACCACTGCAGGAGGGAGATGAGTTTCTCTCTTTGAAGTTGAGTGCCTCTGAAAGGAGGCCCAGCCTCGGTGTGAGTGACAGAGCCCGCCTGCCTGGCAGACATCAAATAGACAGGTCTTCCAGCGCCGAGAGAGAAACGTTTTCAAGAGAACCCCTGCCATTCCTCCTCTGCACCCCGGCCGCCTCTCTTCTCTGTGTCTCCTATGCCCTCACCCTTCCTTTACCCCCCGTCCTTCCATCTACATCAAACTTCTTTTTTTTTAGCTTGTAATTAGAACCAGGCCGTATGCAACAGAGGTGAGTTGTTTGGACTACAGACATGCTGCTCGGGTCAAAGACCACGTCGGGTTTGAACCTCCCTTCGTGGGAAGGGGCTTGGCCCGGATGGTCCAGGGCACAGACTCCATGTCGGATGAGAAAGTGAGAGGAAAGGAGCAGGGTATAAGGGGTGGCGGAACGTGGCGGGTGGCATTTCATTAGATGTAGCCTTTCCCATTCACTGAAGAACCACGGAGTAACCCCATCTATCCCAGAGTTATGACAGCACCTACAGAAACTTGAATTGAGGGACTATTTTGAGGACAGGCTTTGTACATTTGAATATTGCACCAACATTCTTTTCAATTTTGAAAACATACAATACATAATGTATAGTACAGTATAATGCACATAATGTATGTATACTGCATTATATGTATAGAATTATTAGCATAGACTTTATTGTATTACTGTAACACACACACACACACGCACACGCACACACACACACACACACACACACACACACACACACACACACACACACACACACACACACACACACACACGTCGGCATGCCAACACATTCAGTAGTTCATGACAGCACAATTTTATGTGCATAATGCTACACGGGCCACATGCTATTATTGCACATCGACAGTAGTTATACCTGGCTCAAACCATCCATAATCCACATCCCCGTCAGTGTAATGTCACTATGAGAAGGAGATGCTAAGTTTGGTTTAGCCAAATGACATCTGGGGAAGAAGCTATTACCCAGTCTTTTTTGTAGGAGCCTGAATAACTTGATAGCGCCTCCCAGAAGGGTATGCAGTAGAGCAGATGATATCCACTGCAGTTAGCCGATGATGCCGTTGACAAAAGTACGAAAAAGCAAGGCTTTCTTGTCGGCAGATGAGCAGCAGGCATAGCAAAGATGCAGTATGTGGGAAGCGCTCTATGGTGAATCGGTACAAGGTCGCCAGCAGCTGCTTGGGCAGGGCAACTTTCCTGAGTGACCTCAGAGAGGTGGTGTTGAGTGTCCATGAGAGGTCCTCTAATATTTGGACACCCAAAAACGTAAAACAGTCCACACTCTCCTTTGATCTGCATTGACCGTAATAATCACCTCGGTTTCTCCTTTGGGCGATGATGACCTCTTTTGTCTTGCTAGTGTTGAGAACTAGACTATTCCCTGAATACCACTCCTCGAGATTCTGCTTCTCTTTCCTATAAGCTGTCTTTTTGACTGGCAGCGGCAGCAGTTATGCGACTATTACATTGGAATCATTTCACTTTGCAGGTTGTTGATCCAGTCTGGGTCTAGAGCGGATACGGAAATGGTGTGCGAATGTATGTGAGTGTGCAAATTATTAGGCCTATAGCTGGGAGGGAATTAGTGAAAATGGTGCACTTGATGACAAGTTTTTGGCATGGGGTTAGGCATGGGCATAAGGTTTTCAATAACCATCGCAATATGTAGAGTTCTGTGTCAGGCATGCTCAAATATGGAGTGTGGGCAGGGGCCCTGTCCAGAGCCCGGGCAGAGGCCTTTTCTGGCAGTTCTGGACAACCGTGGGTCCGACTGACTCGACACCGGGCACTGCACTCCCTGTGGGGGTGTGGAACGTGTGTGTCGAATATGAAGTCGGTGGGGCAAACGGTTCTCGAGTTATGTATTACAGACGCACACACACACACACACATACAGAGATAGATAGATGATAGCAGAGACTTAATGGATTCTGTTACTATTGTGTATGCTAAATAACATACTAAAAAATTATGGAAATCTAACTTCTAGAAAGGCATCATTTTCAAGATGGCTCCCAGCTTAAAGGGGAATACCACTCATTTTCTACATTTTGCTACCGGTATGTCATTATTATACCTTAGAGCTGTTGTGTGGAAATAATAAAAAAGTCCCCCCATTCCGTGTTTCCTAGAACTGGAGGTCTGAAAAAGATTAATGATTTTTTGTCACCAAGTGCACAATCTTGGCCGAATTGCCTCCCAGCTACTATGTGGGCTTAGATCAGTAGACTGGTTTGTTTGTATCAGAAACTAGGCTTTCCACAGGCGCTGCAGAGGAAACTCTGGTGGCACAACCACACAGCTATATGTTCAGTAGGTGAGTACCTAGCCTACCTAGCCTGCTACCAAATAACCTTTCCACTAATCTGAGGACATTCGTATTTGCCTCCCATCCAATATCTGTATTGCCTCCAGCAAATGCAATGTAATCATGATGTAGGCACAAAAGGGGCCCCCTGATGGGCCAGGTCAGTGTGAAGAGAGAAAATCACATCCTCAGTATCTGGTTCGAGTCAGGAGTGCAAAATGAGAGGCAGAGGCAGCGGGGACTTCCGTAACATCGCATTACTCCGACTACGTGGCTTTGCGTGCAGTTAGGGTTAGGGACAGTGTTAGTAATATGGCGAGTCGGACAAACGCACGTCGGAATAATGTCTGACTAATGACACGGCACCAAGGAAGCACAGTTCAAGTTTGAGTTTGTAATGATCATCATACCAGGCAGGAGGAGCACGCAAAAGCAGGCTGGCAAAAATCAGTCCAGGTCAGCAGGCAAAGTCAAAACAATATACACTGGTGAACTAACTGACACTCAACGATAGGCTATAACTAAAGGGAGACAGGTGCAAAACATTGGCTAATCACAGATTGATTGATTGATTGATTGATTGAAATATTTATTAACAGTTTGCAGAATTACAGTACATTTCAAGCACAAACTCAATACAAAGGCTGTTAACTGTGAGTGGACGACCCAATTAAGCATTACACTTGTTTCCAATAGGGTCCACCATGTTCAATTCATCAAAAACATTTAGAGACGTACAAATAGACACTTCTATATAGACAAAGAACAGAACTGGTGAGACAATGGTAACAACAGATAAGAGGAAATCAGGAGACACTACTACAAAATAGTAATAACTGAAACTAAGAAACAACAAAGACATTACTTCAAAATCAAAGGAACTCATTAAAAGCAAAACATTAAATATAACTAAGAAGAGGGCATAATGTCATCATGATGCCTGCCGTCGCAACTATTTATTTGTGTTTATGTTTTGTATTTTTGTTGTAATGTGTTGTTTGAGATATGTTTGGTGCTTCTTCTGTTCAATTCATAAAACAGAGCATCAAATATTATTACACATTAATAGTTACATGTCATCAATACATTTAAACGGCTAGATTGCCAAAGGAGAAAAGGGTAAAAGGAAAAAGGAGAACCAGACCGTTGGTCGCTGCCCCTGGTGTTGTGGCTGGGGGTGTCAGTCACGTTTTTGAAGTAGTTATGCAGACATGAGGGCACCACCGCTTTGAGTATCTTAAATACCCATTGATATTAGCTTAAGCCTGTCTTGTGTCCAAAGTCCAAACCCTTGCTTTGGCCTAATACATGTTCCAATTGCAGTGGTGATGTACACATTATGTGAGGGAACGTTGTAGTGTGTGTGTGTGTGTGTGTGTGTGTGTGTGTGTGTGTGTGTGTGTGTGTGTGTGTGTGTGTGTTTGCCATACTGATATTCGGAAGCCTGGGCCATGTGCATAAATTGACCATGAGTGGCCTAAGAATAGCTGGCATGACAAAAAGCAAAGCCAAACAACTTGCCAAATACTGTTCTGTTTCGGCTGTTATAGGCAGTTTGTCTGTGTGGAGGAGGAGGTGCCATGTGTATCCTTAAGTGAACATGAACTGTCAACCCCGTTATAGTTGTTTCCTTTGTAAATTTGTGGATTCAAATAAAGAATTCGAAATGTGTGTGTGTGCCCGTGTGCCCATGGGTATTATATTTATATAGCCTATACTGTATGTCCAGCAGTATTGTAAAGAGCTGGGAGGAAAGCAGTTGTGGGACTTTAGTGACACATAACAGCACAAGATCTTACAGGGTGATTCATGTAAAAGCTTTTAGGCAGTGTAGTACAGTCAACTAAACAGCATTCACATCGTTGACATTTCCCCCTTGGGGAAAAACTAACAAAGGCGAACACAAGTCAACATACTCATCTTCAAATTGAGCCTTTCAGGTTATTTTATAGGGTTTGCTCAAGGGAACGCATATTGCACCATGTATCCCCGCGTCCTTTAAGCACGAGTGAGTAAACATACCCAAACTGTCCTTGAGGCTTTGTTTGTTCGACCCGTTAAAACATGACGTTTATTGGCTCAGAGTTCCTTTTCATTGGGGCTTTTAGCTCCATTAGACTCTTAAGTTGCCCTTTTATATGTCTGAGAGTGTTTATCTAACCATGTTGACTGGGGGAGGGGGGGGGGGGGGGGGGTGCGTGGACGGGGGGTGTTGAGGAGACAGATGTGGTAGGGGGGGAGCAGATGGAACGCGGCCTGCCAAAACTAGTCACTCGGCAGCCTATCAGTGACAGGCCATCACGTCTGAATTGTCCAAGTAAGCCTTCTGGCTGGTGACCCCCACCCCACTCCACTCCGCCCTAACCCCCCCGCTCCCTTACTTCGATATCTCCAACTGCTGGCTGGTTACCTTCACTGGGTCCTGTTAATTGCTAATTTTCCTAATGGATGTGAACTCAAGAGCCTGCGGTTATCTAGGCTGGCAGGACAGGGCTGTGGGACAAGCGAGGGTGGATGTGTTGGGGAGACTCCCTACTCCACCACCCCCAAACCCCTCGCCAGGGGAATTTCAGCTCTGGGGGCTGAGCACTTTACAGGATTATTTGGCCTAACTTTCATCTCTGTTGCTGGGGCTCGGGCTTGCAGAGTGGTCTGACCCGGTGACCTCTGCGTTTTGTTCCCCCTCTCTTTTTGGAGGCAGAATTCTAAGAGTGAAGTGTGTCTCCTAACCACTTAAGCCCTAATACACTTCATTGTATGTCAAAAAGCGAAAATAGCCTATCTACCAGCGCACAAGATGTTGCGTTGCGGCGCATTGTGAGCTTGTAGGTCTGCTACTTTTGTCAAATGTTCACCTATTATGACACACACAACTTCTCCTAACGCATCATTCTGGCTAAGCTCCCAAAGCAAGCTTACGTTTCAGAACCAACAGACGGGGATGTCAACATTCAAAGAACCCGCAAGGTCAAGTTTGTACAATGGCCTTTTTTCCCTTCATTTCTGGAAGGCTGGAGCAGAGAGGAGCTTCACTGCTGAGTGAGAGGAGGGAGGAGGGTCACTCTGTGGGGCGTTCTGGTTGATCATAGCAGGATACCAGTGTCAACAGGCCTCGTGCTTCCATGTTCAGAAAATATAAACCATAAGGTGTTTGCAGAGAAGCTCTCACCATCCGTGGACAATTCTTTTTTAGAATATATATACGAAAAACAGTCTAAGTCCACATTTCATTCTGACCCCTCCACAAAAAGGCCTCGTTGTCCTGACCCCTTATCTATCATTTATACATTATGGAGAAATAGTGTGGACTTAGACTGTTTTTCGTCTGTGGCATTCATATATATATATATACACACACACACAGAATTATCAATGTGGTATTCATTTCTAAATCTATATATTCTTTTACTTTTGTGGTGGTATAATCGCGTCACTATTAAACACCAACGCCAAATTTAAATGAGTTTAACGCAGCCCGATGAAGAGTGTTGGGCTCAAAATGCATTGCGTACCTGCTTGCTTTACTGTATATAATATATAGTCATCTATCAACTGCTCTGTGTGTTTATGTTGAGTTATGCACTTTTGTAGCACTGGCCTGTGTTTCCCACTTCTTGACATGGATTATGAACATGAAAAAGAAGTACTGCTATAAGTCAACCTGTTTGTTAAAACATACCTCACTGTGTAAGAGGTTCCCCACGGCCTATAAAGAAACACAGTCACCTATAATGTCCTGGGAAAATATTAGAGCCTGGTATGCCGTCTCCCCGGTACCTTGCTGACGTCCTTATGAAGGAATGTAATTGTATTGTGTCTGGACCTTTCAGCATGTGTATCACATATTGACATGGTGTGGGAAGATGGGAGGGTCCCTGAGGCCAGGACAAGGGGCGCCTGAGACCCTGTGGACTGCAGTGATGAGGCAGTCGGACTTAAACACCTGATTGGAAGACTTGTCAGCAGTGGGAAGCATGTCCATGGATATCTATCATTTGTTTGAAAGTTGTTACAGTATGTTTTAGAGCTACTGTATATTGTGTGCCAGTGTAACAGAGTAGCCCTGCCTGTAGCCCTGAAGACGAATACCTTGGCTGGGGAGGGGATTTGAGACTTTGGTTCGAAAGTCCCTGTAGTCACTTGAAAGATTGGCTCCGATTTAGTGTCTTTCTTAAAAACAACCACTATTGTTTTACGACTTTCATTTAATACAGGACTGTAGTATAGGCCTATCTATAATCACATTTACAGGGAAATAAATAAAGAAATTAAGAAATAAAGTAACGTGGGATAGCTCCCTTTGAGGCTGAGCACAACCAGGAGTTAAATTCAGGCTTGGCGCTGTCGCCAGGATACCAGGGTCGCCCCCTGCGTGTGGTGGCAGTCATTGGTCAGCGTTTGGGACAGACCAAGAGAAAAGGGAGGCTGAGCACTGGTGCTGATCAAAGTTTAGCCAGTGACCCACCGCCTTCCAAATAAATACCCCCACCGCTGGGCTCTCAGTGCCAGCCTTGTTTCAATAAGTCCCTCTTATTGTACACACAGCCGGGGGTCTTTGAGCGAACCCATTCACTGTGAGCTTCCCAGAGGATTACATATCTAAATATATGGTGTGAGAAGAGCCACCGCCGATATGTGTGTGCATGTGCGCGCACGTACGTGTGTGTGTGTGTGTGTGTGTGTGTGTGTGTGTGTGTGTGTGTGTAGTGTGTACACACATGTGAAGGTATTAGTGATTCTGTTAAATGAACCAGAGCTGAAGAGGATCAGCATGTTGAAGGGCCCACCTCACACTGGCTGCTCGTGCATTAGTGGGACTTTAGCAGTGATCCTCCCGTGCTACCACCGCACCCTTCGGTATGAGGATCTTGGACCACGTTGCAGAGGAACAAAAACAACAACACTGTTTCACTGAGAAAATAAGTACGTTTCTAAAGTGAGCCGGTTATATAGTCCGAAAAAGGTTCATGTTGGCCTTACACCTTTTATCAACACACTGAAACTGGCCAGGCTGGCCTGCCTAGGCACCGAACACTCTGGCCTATGAGGAAAGGTCACGGGGGGGATTACGAGGTCCAATATGGAGGTCAGGATCGCAAACGTAACCTTGAAGGGCATCGTAAATCAAACTATAAATGTATAGTTTTGATTGGCGTGATACCTCCAGAGGCATATATGTGCTCTGAGTGACCCCTGAAGGGATTTAGTTGAGATGTTTGAGCTTTTGAATTATTTTATTAGGTTTTTATTTTCTCCCAATTTAGTCATTTCCTATAGACATAAGACTCCCCTGCAGTCCATGTAGCTGCCAAACCCCACTGGTAGCATGAGTAGGATGTAGCCAACCACAAGCCTCCTCCGATGCACGAGTCACCAGCTGCTTCTTTTCACCTGGTGGTGAAAGTGGTAGAGTTTTTCCATGCAGGTGTCACGCCTAGAGTCAGGAGAGAATGTAGAACCCAAATGTAGGATGAGGCAGAGGAGGTCGGTTCAAAGTGATTAATAACTAAAAAATCACACCCGTGTGAACTGAGTGGTGTAAGGTATTATATAGCCTGATCCGCTGTGATCTGACGTAATGCCTGACGTAATGAAATCACACCCGTGTGAACTGGGTGACCATAGCAACCATGCTAATTTTTTGGTACGAACAGACAGACAGACAAACTAACAAAGCCAGTTGTAGGAGTGGTTTACACCACTCAAAAACTAAGAATTCTAATTACTAGAGCGGTGCCAGTTGGGCACTGGCCTACTTGGAAATGAATGCCCCATCCAGTTACTATGTCTGTGTCCCTTTTATGCCCACACAGTATATGGAGACGGAGGTTCTTTGTCAGTCATGCTCAAATGGAGTCTATGCAGATGTCAGAACATCATTGTGATGTCAGAACAGGCCGGGCCACTGCACTCCCTGTGGAACGCGTGTTTCACATTTGAAGTCGGTGGGGCTACGGTGGGGCTACGTTACGTGGATTACAGACGTACACACAGACGTAAAACAGATGGCACACCCAGTTATGCAATGATTCTTTTGGGCAGAATTATGTGTGTGTCTGTATTCCTTTTCTGGATGTCAGAACACCATATATGGAGATCTGGGGTCAATTGGCTAATTTGGGCCCTGTCCAGAGCTCAGGCATGAGGCTTTTGTGCTGGTGCTGGACAACAGTGTATCCGACGGACTCGACACCGGGCACTGCACTCCCTGTGGTGGTGTGGAACGCGTTGAAGTCGGTAGAGTGAATGGTTCTCGAGTTACGTGGATTACAGATGTATGTACACACTTGCTGCAGTTATAGAAAGACTAGAGCGATGCCCGTAGGGCACTTGCCTACTTGGAACGATGCACTGTCTGTGTCCCTTTTACTGTATGCCCATATATGGACTTATTTGTCAGGCATGCCCAATTAGTCTATGCAGATGTCAGAATATCATTGTGATCTGTCAGAACAGGCCAGCTCCATATATGGAGATATAGGGGTGATCAGGTCCAGAGCCCGAGCAGAGGCTTTTGTGCTGGTTCTGGACAACCGGCGATCCGACAGACTTGACACTGGGCACTGCACTCCCTGTGGTGCTGTGGAACGCATGTGTCAAATTTGAAGTGTGGAGGGGTTTGGGTTTTCTCACCCAGATCCCCTCCTCCACCCAACCAGTAGGAGTCACTATAGTGCAGCGACAAGGACAAAATCCCCTGCTGGCTTCTTACTTTGCCACACTGCAAATTGTGTTCGTTGGGCGCGCGGAGACATTTAATGGGAATGTACTGTATACACTGGCTCTGTTGGTGAACTGGTAAGCTGAGACCATAGGATGTCTGGGTGGGTGGGTGGGTGGGTGTGGGATGACCTGATGTTTAGTTCTGGGGTTTCTAAATGGCAGACAACACTATGTAGATCGGGGTCTAGTAGAGACTAATGGTGGGGTCCTACTGTCAAGCCGTGATAGAAGCCAAACGCCGCAATGAGTAATTTCATAAATATAGTGGCAGGTGGGACTTGTTGGACATGCCTACTCTCTCCTTTACAAATGGTGGGTAATGTTCCTGACCTCTTCACCCCGATGGGGGCCGCGGCAGCTGGGGCGCCTCAAACCCATACAACGTGTACTGTTGACTCAAAGTGTGTGTGTGTGTGTGTGTGTGTGTGTGTGTGTGTGTGTGCGTGTGCGTGCCGTGCACTATTACACACACACTTATGTGTTCCTGTCAGCCTGTATTGATGGCCTCACAGGCCACCCCAGTTTCCCTTTATCCGAGGCCATCCTTCAAACCCACCACACACACAAAGTCTCCTCTGAGAGCAGTTTGCACTGGACTCTCTCCTGTTCCGATGACCCACCCGACCCAAACATTTCCCCCTGCGCCAGGCCGCCAGCTCCCCACTAATAGCCACTATATACCGCTAGCTGTCCAGGAGAGACCAGTTCAAGGTTCAAGCGGCGGACTCACGGTTTGCCCTGACAACTCTTATTACTGGTGTGTCTCTGCAGTACAGGAGGATAAATCACTGCCTACCAAAAGGTGGAAAAAGTACTACCGTACATTTCTTTACTTAAGTCAAAGTATCAATACTGCAATGTAGAAACACTCAACACAACATATACGATACTTAAAGTACCAAACGTAAAAGTATACACAAGGTATAAAATGTGTTAAAATAAATTAATACATTTTGCATATCTAGTCTAATCTACAAGCTCATGTTGCATCACTACACATTTTCAAATAGCCAACGTTTTAAATAGGGCAAAAAGCCACAAAATAAATATTGACTAAAGTTTTCAAATAATTGTAGTGGAGTAAAAAATACAATGTTTGCCTCCGAGATGTAGTTAAGTATTGAACTTTGGAAATGCTCCAGGATAGTAATAGTACTGTACTTAAGTACAGTACTTGAGTAAATGTACTCAGTCACTTTCCACCACTGATGTGTCTCTGGAGTACAGGAGAATAAATCACCACCGACCGCTTGGTATAAACACGTCAGCATGTCCTCCCACCTACAGGCCGGTGAGGAGACCCAGGGTTATACCGAGAATAATGGGGGGAGGGCGGCAGGCTGGCCTGCCTAGGCACCGAACACCCTGGCCTATGAGGAAAGGTCACAGGGGGGATTACGAGGTCCAATATGGAGGTCAGGATCGCAAACGTAACCTTGAAGGGCATCGTAAATCAAGACAAACAGCCACACTGCCGGAGGAGAGAGCAAATCCCTCAAACCGAGGCTCTGTGTAAAGATTCCACTGTAGGCACTCACTCACCACGAGAGTACTAATCTAACGGGAAACATAAAGATGACGTAGGTAGAGACTAGAGAGTGCATGTACACAAAGCTCTTCATCAGCACCTCGGAAGCTCCATGGAGGAGAGACAATCCAGTAGCTGCCCTGACGTGCTGCCGCTGTAGCATCTTAACGTCATGTCTCACCGCCAGCAGAGAGGAGAGAGAGGGAGGGAGAAGGTCGCGAGGTCAGGCGTCAAGAGAGGGTGCTGCGGACTCGGATACCGTCATGTCTGCTGCCGCTGTGGCAGTGGGAGGTGAAGGAGAGAGAAAGAGAGAGAGAGAGAGAAGAGAAGGGAATGAAAGACAGTGAGCTGGAGGGAAAGGCAAGGGACATGAGCAGACAGGGCCACAGACAGCAGGACGCAGAAAGAGCAAGGGGACAGTTAAAGTGGGTGGCCGATAGCGCCACAGCAGGAGACAAAGAACAAGGGAACACAAAAGGACTGTCTCCTCTCTTAACACTCATCCCCACAGTCTGGGGAGCAGATAGGGAGGTGTAATAGGTTACAGTACATGGGACTAATGCTTGCCTCATGCGGAGAGGCTGAGAGAGGACAGAGTGGCTCCAGATCCTCGGGCCAGAGGGGTCGGTCCATTACTGATAAGCGGCCCTCCCTCCCCCCGCAGACACTGGTGCTCTTTGATGGGCCCGAGGGCTCCGTGACAGCCACGAGGACCCAGATAAACTACCGTTCTTTGTCCACTAAAAGCCCCTCTTGTCTGGGTCAGGGAACGTGGAGGGACGCGGCTAGAAGACCGCATGATGGCAGGAGTCCAGACCCTGGAGTCAAGAGGAGGGGAGAGCTTCGGGGAATCATGACTGCGGTGATACGGTGCGGGTGCTGATTGCCATGCTACCGATGAGTCGTCAGGATCTGTGTGAGGGGGATTAGGGGGGAGGGGGCCCAACGTGCCCCTGTGGAGTGCTACAGGTCAGGGGCCGTAGATGAGGCTCAACCACTGTGTTCCCCCACATTAAGGGACCATGACATGGCATGTTGCTACTGGTAGAAGGCACAACAATGGACGAGTGTTCACATACTACACACAATGTGTGTGTGTGTGTGTGTGTGTGTGTGTGTGTGTGTGTGTGTGTGTGTGTGTGTGTGTGTGCGTGAATGTGTATCCCTGACCTTCAATTTGCAAATTACTTGCTTTGTCAGTCTCTCTGTCTCCGTCGGCAAAGCTGTCTCCTTGGGACGGACCCAAAAGACGCACAAACACAGTCCCGTGCGGTCAGAGCAGCTGATGTCATTGTCACGTTCTGGCTTCGTCTCTAGATAGCAGACACAGCGGCCACATTCTGGACACAAAATCCTTGGACTGCTCAGCGGTTGCGGATCATAACAGGTCAACTGTCTAAACTAAAGCCTGAGGTCACATGAAGATTCACATTAAAACAGAGTTCTTTCTTTCTTTCTTTCTCAATCAGTAGTCAATAGATTTTATCGACACGTGTTTCATTACAACAACATTCAAGAGTGATCCGTGTGGTCATGGGAGCGTTCATGAGATGGCAAACCTGCTCACCCTACAATCATGGAGGATAAAAATGATCTTTCTGGCGAGGGAGGGGTATATAATCACAGCCAGGCTCGTGGCTATTTCAACCAACTGGTTACAACACAAACAGAAAACTGAATTCCCTGATTGAATGTGCAGTTCATCTTTCTACCCTCTAGGTGGCAGTCATGAGTAGGTATACTGTACTGTGAGGCTGCTAGTGGCAGAACAGTGCTATCTCAACTCGCTCCCATATCAGCACTGTTGCCATGTCTGCTTATTATAAGCAACTTTGGGCTTGTTTTTCTGTAAAGTGTCGCTTGTAAATATTGCAGGTTGAGTTATTTTGCGTTTGTTTCTAATGTGTAGTTGCTTATTTTGGGCTCCTGTTGTCATTCAACCCAGCGATTCTCAAACATTTTCATGTCAAAGAGTCCGACCCCCAGAATAATAAGCCTATGTATTTGTCCCCCATCTTAACATAGTATATGCTAGGGACCCCCCCCCCCCCCCCCCCCCCCATACAAGATTTGTATTGTTAAAATGTTTAAAAGATTATTCCAAAAATGTTCACATTTTCTTCAAGATTATAAAGAAAATAGCAGATCTGCAAGCTCACAACGCCGTCCCATCGCAACATGTGAGCTTGTAGATCGGCCATTTTCAAATAGCCGATGTATAAGTGCTCATGATGTGGCCTATAGTCAGGTCTTTTCATAGGTCCTGGTTGCTTATTTCTCTCACAAACTCTGGCAACACTGGCTCCCCATATCAGTTAGTAGAGAATGTGTACACAATAGAGCACCGGCAGCAGTATGGCAGTTTGAACTCCTAATCTGACAAGCCAGACGTGGCTCCCCCCAGCAGGCTGATCCTGCACATATCACATTATCTTTGTAGTGTCTGAGAGCTGGTAGAAAGAAAAAAAAAACACAGCCAAATGCTTCCGTCTTCATTTCACAGGAGTCGTAGTAAATAGTTTATGAATACTTGGATTTCAAAGTTAATTTGTCTGGATGCCGGTTGAGCGCCAAATGCGTTGTAAATGTGTCCGGAGGAGGAGGCAGAGGAGGAGGAGGAGCGGAAAATGCAGACTTATCTTTCGTTCAGATTCGGGGGAATGTAAACAGATGAGGATGATGAAAAAACAACTTACGACACAACTCGTCCAATCAGCACCGGGCGCCTGTATCTCCTATACTTCCTGCTAGAGCTGCATGGGTATAGCTAATCGATCAAAGGCACACACACACTAACCTCCCCTGGTTCCTTCTCGGCCTATGTGTGTGTGCATGTGTGTGTGCGTGCGTGCGTGTGCGTGTGTGTGTGCGTGTGCGTGTGTGTGTGTGTGTTTGTGTGTGTGTGTGTGAGGGGGGGGGGGGGGTCTTATCAGGAAGAGACTACCTTTGACCTCACACCGGCAACAGGTCTAGGGACAGGAACGGGTCAAGGGGTCGCAACAGAAACTCATTCACACCTCACTTTGCAGCACTGGGCGGATGTGGTTGGAGGGTGGCTGGTGAGGGGGGGCGGCTGGCAGGCTGTGGGTGTCTTGTGAGACTTCGGTAGCTGAAACAGTTTTGTCTTGAGCGCGGCCGGTGGTATCATCACAGATATCATGTTTGTCGGGTAGTCTAGACAGTGAAGTATGCGCTTCAGAGAATCCTATCTCCCACTGTGCGTTATCTCCTCTCTCGCTAACATTTCTTATTCAGCGGCGCTTGAACTGCATCCTTTAATTAACTTTAACCCCATTGTGTTCTTTATTCGTGACTCAACGTAGTTACAAAACAACAAACTATATAGGGCTAAAGTTGCAGAGCTCTATTCGTTTTTCCGAAAAGAAGAACGTTTGAAAAGGTCAAATTTGCAAGCCACTGACACGATTAGAGCACTAAACAGTCAAAATATCCTTCCCTCTGGCAGGCGAAGCATGGACCTGTCCACGCAGAACAAAACCCCCCGTTCATAAAGAGAAGCATTATCAGAGAGCAGTGCGTAATACGACTTTGAAAGGAGACGGTAAAAAGGTATCAGTTGAAAAGCGCGATCAGACTTTGTCATCCGGCCAAGGCCTGCGCCCCTTTGGTGCAACTACAGTATCAAAGCGACGCGGCGCGGAGATCATCAGAGAGCGTTGTCTTTGATCCGTTGACGGCTCAGTGTCTCCACTGACCTTTCATCTGGCCCTTCAACCTGGGATTCACTCTGGCTTCAGTAATAAGATGATTAACAATAATAACCCCCCGAGAGAATGGGAGGGTGCGGGTGCGGGAGTGAGAGGAGAGGAGAGGAGAGGAGAGGGGAGGGGAGGGGAGAGGAGAGGAGAGGAGAGGAGAGGAGAGGAGAGGAGAGGAGAGGAGAGGAGAGGAGAGGAGAGGAGAGGGACAAACACAATGAGAGACAGGTTCTTGAGTACTTTTGGCCTCAGTGTTGTCTCTCTTACATTGGATTTCTGTTTTCAACTGTTATACTGTTTCTCTCTCTTTACACCTATATAATAAAATAAAATGACCCTCAAGGCAAGCTGCGTCTCTCCTGGCAAGAGAGACTTTGCTTCCCTCACTTCATGTACCGGGCTGGTGGGGCCTTTTCCCGGAAGTCTCGGTAGCGGGCTACGTTCATGATGTACAGTAATGTTTAGGTTTCAGTACATTTGCCATCCATTAACTTACTAATCAATACCTAAAGATTGGACAAGGATGCCATGCTATTATTCGACGTCTCTCGCTCTCAGTCGTACATGCTGACATACTGTGACATTTTTACATAGGCTACCACCACTATTAATTATTTTGTATAACAGTCACCCATCATCAACTGAAAATCCTTGGATGTGCAAACTTATCCGACAAACTAAATAGATTCACAATGTGCAACTACGCAACAAAATATGAGAAACGTCTCATCAGCTGTGTGTGAATTGTGTGATTTATTTCCAGTGCGTTGTCTGTGCTGCTCCACTAATACACAGACCTCACACATACAAACACATACGACATCCTGTTTATTTTCCCTGTCAGTTTTACAGCAGTAGGCTCAGACAGGGATCAGTACAGGTTGAAAACAGGAGCCCTCACAAGGACAAGTGTTTGTTTGCTTTTCCAGACACTTTACAAACACATTATAGGACACCATTAAAACAACACATTTTTGTAAAGAAACAAAGAAGAGATGTGTGAAGGTTTGACACTGAGAGGCCTGTCCCAATTTCTATTCCCTTTCCCGAGTTAAACGAGGAGCGGGTTGGGTCTCTTTGCTTCATTAATCGCAGAAGACATAAGGAAGCAATGAGGCTGCGCCGCTAAAGCAAAATCTACCACTGCCGCGGATCACTGCAGTGCACTGTAGCACGCACCGGGTTGAGGGAGGGTCACGGAGTGGTCTCTCTCACTGTATCACCTCCGTGTTCAGAACCAGACACACATCCATCGGCACACGGTATACTGCGGCGAGCCCACTGCGGCCTACGTGTCTGTACCTTTGTTACTTAACGGTATACTCATTCACTGCAGAATTGTGATGAATGGAAGGAATGAAAGGGGCCTTCATATTTCAGCTAACCTATCATTTGACCATAAACCATTAAGCCATGACGTGCTCCTCTCACACACATGCACGCACGCACGTAAGTCCACTACAGCCCACGTGTCTGTACCTTTGTTACTTACAGTATTCATTCAGTGCCGAACTGTGATGAATGAAAGGACTGAAAGGGGCCTTCATATTTCAGCTAACCTATCATTTGACCATAAACCATAATCCATGACGTGGTCTTGCGCACGCACGGACCACGTCCAAAAAATATTTATAATATATAATGTATTAATTTATGGCCATCAGGGTCACTACTACTGTGTATTGTGAGCAGGCGCCCGGGCTGACTTAATGAAATAGGCGTTAGAGGCTATGCTCTACAATCAGCAGACTGAGGCCCAAGGCTCAAATTATAATCAGCCTCAGTTTACACTTTGTTTGTTGTGGGGCAATTAGGCCGTCCGAGCTTAGACAATGCGGTTATACTTTCCTGAAGCAAATGGCCTGCATCCTGTGCCTGTAGAGTGCCAAGAAAACCCTCAAATAACAATGGCGGAGAGAGAGAGGGAGATCGCAAGAGAGAGAGAGAGAGAGAGAGAGAGAGAGAGAGAGAAAGAGAGAGAGAGAGAGAGAGAGAGAGAGAGAGAGAGAGAGATGTGGCTTCTGTGGGTCTTGCCTAAAAACAGGCCTCAACCTGGCAGCATGTTTGTCAGCAGAGAAAATCAGATATGGCCTCATTTCCCTGAAAACCACCACCAACCGCACGGTCTCACAACTTCACAATTCTTTTTCTTTTTTTGCTCCGACTGAGGTCTTGCTGGACTTCAGCAAATTCACAGTCGGTCTCGTCTCGCAGCTCTGCCTGATTTGTGATTTTGGAGATTACAAGTAAAAGGATGACAGGGTAAGAGCGTAATGAGCCGTCACATTAACCGGGGGAAAAAAATAAACTCCACAGCTGTCAAAGACAGACATGTATGCCAACATGGAACATCCATATGCAGTAGGGACTCTCTCTTCGTCTGTCTGTCTGTCTGTCTGTCTGTCTGTCTGTCTGTCTGTCTGTCTGTCTGTCTGTCTGTCTGTCTGTCTGTCTGTCTGTCTGTCTGTCTGTCTGTCTGTCTGTCTGTCTGTCTGTCTGTCCTTCTTTATTTCTTTATTTCTCTCTGTCTTCCATTCTTCACTTACTATCGTTCTTTTTCATTCACTCATTCCATACCTCCTTTGTTTTTCCTCTCCCTCTTTCTTTTCCTTCCTTCCTTCCTTCCTTCCTTCCTTCCTTCCTTCCTTCCTTCCTTCCTTCCTTCCTTCCTTCCTTCCTCTCTTGCTTCCTCTCTTCCTCTCTTGTTCTCATTCGTTTTAAGCTCTTCTCATCTTGTGCTGATGTACTATCTCCACCATAACGCCAACTTGGCAGACGATCAAGAAGCCCCCCCCCCCCCCGGTGATCGTATCTGGCACAACACAAACACCATATTTATCAGGCCTTTTAAAACACACATTCTTCTCGCTCTTGAACGCCTTACCGACCGCCCCTTCCCCTTTCGGTGGCTCTTCCACCGGGATCGTTCTGGGTCAAGTTGGGAGGGTGAGTTCCTTTCTTTCTTTCTTTCTGTAGACGGGACAATGCACATGACATTAATGAACATTCCATACACAAAAGTGAAATTAATCATCTTGTCATGATCTCATGTAAACATGCCGGATTTAGCTAAAAGCTCATTTCCATCCATAGTCCCTAAAACACAACAGTACTACAAATATAACACATTACAGGGGAAGAAAACCAAAGAATTACCTAAAGTGTTGTTAAAGATGGAGTGCCACATTTATGGTATTTTTCCAGTTTTCCAGATGTGTCTATGAGGTGACAGTACTTCATTAGACACCCTGGAGTCGTTTTTATGTGCAATGGTGTATTAACTTTGTATTTAGGGTTTCTTGGAGGCTGAACCCTTGACAGTCAAACGGGCCAAGGAAATAAACAGTAATATCACAACATCACACTATCAGCCCCTCCCCTAACCCCTCCCCCTTTATCATACAACTACAGCTGTGGGTGCAGATTCAGTTCAGGTGGATCACCACCCATCACCACCCACCAGGCAAACCAGGCATACTTAACAGTTTAAGGGCCCCAGACGGAGATCACGTCAAGTTCAAGTTCACGGTCAGTTGCCCGAGACGGAGATTGATAAATAGGACGGAGATTAATGATATCAAAACCGGTCGCATCGCTCCAAAGCCTATAGGAGCGCTTGTTGCCCAATCCTTGGTGTTGCACAACAGTGACACGTCATCGAAAATGTTCCCTGCCTGTTTAGCGGACGAAAACGAAAATCTTAAAACGTTCATAACTCGCGATCTAAATCATCCCGTCTAATTATGATCCTGTGTTAGACGGCGCTCCGCGGTCCAGTCGCTAGTCGCGATAGATTTATTCTTACCTCCTGTTGTTGTCGATCGAGTCTAGAGTGGTGTGGCTATTGTTAGCTGCTACACAGACATTCACAACAACTTCCAGTCCCCCGGTAAAAGTGGTCCGGGCGCTATAAATGATGGGCACATTTTATTCATGGATTAAATAGGTCTGGGCCCTCAAGGTGTTAATGAACTGGTGGGCGTGTCCACATAAAAGCATGATTTTAACAAATACTGTACACTTTTTGGAAAAAGTTCTTCCTCTATATATATATTATAATAATACCTGATGATCATGTTTTAGGGTGGAAAAAATCGTGGCACTCCATCTTTAAGAATGACTTACCTAGTTTAAGCCTAACTAAAAAAAAAGTAAAATACCTAAAAACAGATAAAACATACAAGACCTACAGTATGTACTGTACTGTATATGTAAGAGTTGGTGGGGTATATGTGGGATGGAGAGAAGTGACAGACAGAAACACTGTTATCTGCATCCGTCCTCACTGAGATCCCAGTGCCTGATGTCTGCCCACGTCAGCCAGGCAACAGCAATAACAACATGCTGGGGATCTACTGTAACCCAATGTGTCTAATCCTGCCACGGTGCATGATGGCACGTTAAAGGAAGAACGGCACACTCCTCCCAAAGAAAAGACAACTAAAGGAACAAGGCAGAAAAAAAGAAAAGAAAAACATCCAGAGATATCCGTGTATTTGCCGTGGCGCTGTCACGCCATAGGGCCCGGGCTCGGTTCCTCTCTCTGCAAACACAAAAGGATTAGTTAAAGTCACTTGAATTCTTCGGCGGATTAAAACATGAGCGCTGGTGTTTGAAATGTGCTTCTGCATGGCAACTTGGCAGCCAGTTTAACCACATTAACCCCGACATCCCAAGATTTTGTATTTTTTTATATAGGCCTAACCGAAATAGCAAATCTACAAGCTCACAATGCATTGCATCGGGATGCATTGTGACCTTGTAGATCTGCTATTTATCGGCTTCAGCGGTTAAGCTACTGATTAGGAAATGTAGTGGAGCATGGTGGGATGGCAAAATGTACGTGTACCGTACAAATCGGATTCATAGTGTCAACAAAAGGTCATGCATGTGTCACAGACGTACTTCAAAGGATCCTGCCTTGTTGCTGAGGGAGTCGGCCAGAGATGATGTGCGTGTGTCTCTGAAAGGCGCTATAGAGCGTCGCAGTCTCGCCCCCTTTCAGAACGACGAGGGCACCAGGAAATCATTTTCCCATACATTTTCCCATAGATGTTTCCAAAAAGTATTTATTTAAAGCCTCGAACAAAGCCAACAGCCGAGTTGACAAATCATGTCAATAAACAATTTTTCTTGGGCCGAACAAATAATTAGAAAGAAGAAAAACAAAACAAACTAGAAAAAGTGCCCTTCTGGGCACAGGTCTCCACCAGGAGGATAGGAGTGTGTGTGATGTTTGGCAAAATGTTTAGGAGTGATATAAACATGTTTGTTTGTTTTTTGCAACAATTTTCTTCATTTTGTTGAGGAAATGCAGAGCCAGATCACTCATAGCATCTCTGAGGATTGAATTCTGGATGAGCAGGACATGTGCAGCATTTTGTAAAAAACGGGCCACTCCTGAAAACTTTGGAAGGCAATCTTAGCAAATCAGTGTAGAATCGGAGAAATCAAACAGCCTCGTCTTGATCACATGACTACAGAGATCATGTATACCGATTTGCATGAGATTTGGATGAAATCTGTGCCACTAATATAAACAATGTGTTTTGCAGAAATCGGCCTCATGGTGGCGCTATAACCGGTAGATGTGGAGGGATGCAGGGAAAATGTTTTTCCATGGCCTCTAGGGAGTGCGCATAGAAAGTTGTACACAGATCGATGCAGTTATAGGTAAAAACAGGAATTGCCCTGTTATAGCGCCACCATGAGGCTGGTTTGGAAAAAAAATATGTCATGTCGTCCTCAGCCTACAGAAATGTGTTTTGCCTAAATCGGCCTCATGGTGGCGCTATAAGAGGCCGTTGAGGAATATTTGGGGCAGAGGTTCGTCGTTGGCATCCAGGGAGTGTGTGTGCAAAGTTTGGCATGGATCGGGCCAACGGTGCCGGAGATTAGCTGGTAACAGACGGACGGAAGGAAGGAAGGACGGAAGGACGGACGCACACACACACGGACGGAGTGCAAAACATACTCTCTCCCCATGCCTTCGGCCTGGTGGAGACAAAAAGTGTACCCTCTTCTTTCTAGTGGGCTGTTGTCTCTGTCCGAGGCTTACAGCTCTTTAAATAAATACGTTTTGAAACGTCTATGGGAAAATGAATGAATGGTGAATTTTCTTCCGGTGCCCTCGCAGGGGGGGCGGGACTGCGACGCTTTATCTTTGGTGCTGCCATCGTCACTCTGTGCCCTCTGGTGGCCGGGGCAGGGGTTGCGGGAGCAATCCTAGAACTACAGTTGCCATGGAAATGTTTTTTTCTTTTTTTTCCTGTTTTGCTTCTCCCCTCTGCTGGGCACTGGCGTTAATCAGATCCACATGGAGACAATTTGGGGCCACGTCTATGCAGCGTATATACAACATAGGGTTTCACATACATACTGCCAGGCGGGCAAGCCAAGGTCACCTTACATTTAGCCGTAATGAAACAGGCCGTTGCACTGTAATTGCACACGGGCAGTTTTGCAAAACAACTCTCTTTTTTTCATATTTTCAAACAGCCCAGCTCTGATTAAAATGGTAGTCTTTTGGGAGAAATGCATCCATGAACTCTTTCGCAGAGCGCGTATGAGAGGAGACGCTGGCCATACAACAACACGCATGCATGCATGCAACACGATACGGCGAGCTGCCGAACCGCCACTCTGACGGATGCTTTGAGAAAGAGGGTACAAACAGTTGTGGAAAAATATCTTTCTTTTCCTGCCGATGTGGAACCGGACAAAAGACATTCTGTGCCATTTGAACTGGTCATTAAACTGTTTACTGTGAGCTTGCGGCGAAGAAGTCAAAAAGTCTGCGTGGAAAGAAATGGCGCTTTAATAACTCTCCCATGGGAGACAGACATTTCATTTAGTTTTGTGAGCGATTGCCGTCCCGATGCTCAGCATCCATTCATAAAAATGATTCTTCTGTGAAATGCTGAGCCCATTCTGTCTGTCTCAGAGATTACCATTATATAAAGATAAATGATCGTGCTAGGAAAAGGCTCCGCTCTGTGTGTGTGTGTGCGTGCGTGTGTGTGTCTGTGCGTGTGCGCGCGCAAATTGTATGTCTCGGAGTGTGTCTATGTGTGCGCGCGCGTGTGTTTACGTGACCTATGTGTGTATCCAGGAGTGCATGTCTTCAGCACATGACTTCAGAGACAATGAACTTCCTGTCCTTCTGCTCACATGCGTGGCAAAAAGAATCACAAGTCAAACGTTACAATAATGTGTGTATGTTCGAGTTAGAATGCACTGCTGATTTCCACATGTAAACTAATAGCCTATAGCATTAATGCCAGTATTCAACACATTTCTATATGACTCTGTCATGACTCCTTGGTTTTTTCCAACGTTTGCCACGCACCCCTCGTTTTCCAAATCCTATACGCTCTCATTACGGAGTGCAGGGGCTGGAGTCAGTCTGCCAATTACCACAGTCCCCTCTCATTAAGCAGCACATTATTCCCATCGGGAAGACAAAGCGAAAGAGGAAATGAAATAAATGCAGAGCAGCGATTCTAAAATGACTGGCTTCTGAACTGAGCTGCCGTTCCTCCTCGTTTATGGCGTCTGTCCACTTACTGGCCTTTTCCATCACTCTGACGCTGCCTCAATCTGCCCGCTGAGCGGACGACACGCAGCCCTCGTCTCGTCTGCCTCAATCTGCCCGCTGAGCGGACGACACGCAGCCCTCGTCTCGTCTCGTCTCGTATCGTTGCTCAGCTCAGCGGTCAGATGGCATGCAGCCCAAAGTTACTTTTCACTCAAAGTCATATAGTGCTAGCCTGGCTAATAAGCCAGACCGAATCAGCCGTTGGCAAAAAAAAGATTGCCTGCCGGCGGATTACGGTCTGGAGAGGCTCAATTGTACGCCCATTTCCTACACCAGAGAACTGGTGTGACCAATCGGGACACGGTATGCAATATGGGTGGGCTTTGGTACAGTGACGTTCAATGCTTGAGACCTTTGACTGACAGTAGCTCTGACCAATTGCGTCAAAGAGAAAATGTTTGAACCCGGGAAATAAGATCCATACACAGCATCTCCAGACTCAAATACCACACGACAGTGTGATTTGAGTCTGGCTTATTAGCCAGGCTAATATAGTGCTGCTTCTAACGGCTAATGTTTTCATGTCATGGACGGAGGACCCCCAATGGATCAATTCGATTTGGCTGAAGAGGGAGGCCTCGAGTACAAGCCTGCATCATACCATGGATTTATGACAATCCTGAAGCTCGACACAACTAGATTACATAGCCCACATGGATTCCACAACGCACAATAACCTACTGCAATTGTGATTGTAGGCCTATCCCACAGACCAGCAGACTGAGGGTAGGTTAGCAATTCCACAGTACAGATTGTTGACCATGGAGGGAGGAGGTGAATGTTTGAAAGATATGTGCCATATGGGGACAATAGAGCACCGAAGTCTGACGTAATTTACAGATCCTACCTGGATTGCATATTTTGACTGAAAATTGTTTCCCAAAAATAAACAAATGATCCCGCGGTTTGACTCGTATGGATATGAAGTTGTATGTTACTGCCACCAATTAGTTACATTTTCACTAGAAACAGACTGTATCAAATATGATATAGTATAGTATTAGGAACATACTCGCCCGAGTCGCCCGTAGATAGTACAAAATACAAACACTATGCATACAATATTACAGTATATGAGACTTAGCGTGCTGTGTATATAGTATAACTTGAATGTTTATATAGTTCATTTAAATAGCAATGCGAGCGTAATCGGCTCTGATTTCAGATTTGCAATTGAAGAACATTTAATCCAAAGGCAAATGGTTCTTGCTGCTTTTCTTGGATCGCCCCGGAGAAGCCAAATAATTTCTTTTGATTACCGGTAATGAGTTAGGGAAACACTTCCCAATAGTCCCGCAAGATACATCAAATCAAGGGTCTAATGTGGCGGGTGGCTTACCAATGCGATTATGCAGGGTAAAAGAAATAAATAAATTGCTGGATAAACAACTTAACTTTGTAAGCTGAGGCTCGTTTTCTCCAACTCCCCTCTCTTCCTCCAAAACTCCATCTCTAAAGAAAATATCCCTAACCATCACGCCCTCTCTCCTCCTAGGAAACTAAATGACAGCATTACACTCTGCATTCCTGCCTGCTGAAGTTTTTTGGCTCATATTTCTCCGTTTGGTAGAATTTTACACCAAATGAGTCAGTGGATGCAGCTGCCGAAGCCTTAAGCTTAATCCTTTGACGCGTGAGAGCCAAACATTACACTTTGCTTCAGCATGTATTCGTCTTCAATTATAAATAATATGGGACAGGGTTCGGTTGGAACGCTGAAAATAGCAGAACAAGCTGTGTGCAATGCATTGTGGTGCAACATGTTGTGACCTTGTAGATCTCAGCTCTTTTTGGTTTCGAGACACCTGGGCACAACAATAAATCAGGCATGGGAGTGGTACTGTAGAGTACAGGCTTGGTTAGGGTTCATTTCACTCTCCTGTACCACTCACCAACTCACCACTCACCACCACACTGCTGCAAAGCTAGGCTAAATGCAAACAATAACAGCCTACACCCCCCACCACCCCACTTCCCCTGTAAGTCTATTTACCTACGTGTCAAATTAACTTTCAAGCTCCACTGGAGACCCCAGGTTTCGGTTTGCCAATTTGTGAAGGAAGTGTGCCGATTTTGCCTGCCACGCGGATCGTATATGAACCTGGAGAAAATATCCAGTTGCTGGGGAAATGCGATATCCAAACAAACTGGCCGGGGAGACTGTTGACTCAGGATATTGCTAATGTTTTACATTGGCTGACACAAGCCCCCACTCTGCCATGGCCTTGGAATATGCAGCCTATCAACAGGATCCAGGAACCCGACAACTGTGCAGGCTTTTAATAGGGCAATAGGGCACCCCAAAGAGACGTGAACCTTCCCATCCCACACAGGCATGCTTCCGGAATTAAATGGTGCGGTTACAGCGGGGCATGCAATCTTTTCATCGCCAGCAGTCCATTCTTCATGATCATTCCTCATCCAATGCTCTCTCTCTCTCTCCTTTCACTCCCTCTATCACCTCTTCTGTTTACTCCCATGCATTTTCACCTCTGCTCAGAGTGAAAGAACAGTTTCTGTGCTAGATGCTAGCTCAGATAAGTTGACACAGCTCTGGTCAGGTCACTGTGGTGCTCCGAAAGCCTTGCCAGGTTCAGTGGGAACATTTTGAGAGCTAATATCCTGTTTGTCCACACCAAAGCCTCGTCAGTCAACCTCCTCTCGATCGGACCGCCACCGCCACCGCCATCAACTCCAGCTAAACCTGGGGGTTGATGGTCCATGCACTGACCAGTGCATAAGATCATTGTGAACTCAGTGGGCTGTTTCCTCCCATTATTCAGTACACAATGAGAGAAGGTCAAGAGAGTGAGGGAGATATTTAATAACACAGGAAGTCTTAGGGTCCAGGCAGTATTTCTTTGGCTGGAGGCCTGCCCCTCCTTCCGATCACAAACACAACGCCGTTATCGCAGCAGCCAGTTTGCTTTGGCAGGCAAGACAGGCGGTAAATAAAGGATCTAACACCAGGCGGCAAGTCACACACAGACAGCAAACAGTGTCTTTCAATGGCACTATCGCTTGGGTGAATCTCGCGGCCTGCCGGTACGCTTGCACGAGCGGAGGGACAGCCAATTAAGAG
>NC_136801.1:16393040-16398040 GCF_951216825.1 Electrona antarctica | reverse complement strand
GAAGTCTCAAGTTGAAACACCGCTATGAAGTTTCTGAACCAATCAGAGCGTCGCATCCCTTCAGGGGATGGGACGGTAGCTAGGGACGGGTAGCTATGCTACGCAGGACAGCGTGTGGAATCTGTGGATGTTTGTTTACAAATCTGATAGTCGGCCAGCTTTACCAGTTTACTCTTAATGTGGCTTATTTCTACCCTATAATGTTTTCAGATACATTTTTAGCGTGATGATTAAGTTGAAACCGAGTAATACACTCTCTGGATGTTATCTTGAATGGGAATACAAACGGAAGATTTCTGTAATCAGTAGCAGCTGTGCATCCTGTGCTGGACGGATGCGGAGATATGGGGAATTAAACTGGTGAGCTTCATTTGTATTGGCTTTTATCGATGTTGGCCTCGACACGTCATCACGCAGCACGTTTTCGTTTTCAGGAAGTAATACAAAATATATTTTTATGGACGTTTGATATAAAAACACACAAAAATGAGAATTTTCCCACTTTTTTGGCATCCATTGTTAGGTATGACCATATGATGACCACGGATATGGTCTAAAAGTGTGAAAAACGTATTTTTCATTTCACTACACCTTTAAACATCTGTATCGGTATTGGAAAATAATTTCCATATCGCTACATCCCTAAAAGAGACATGACTAATCATGAAAAACTCCTGTATCTGCTGGGTGAAGTACAACAATATGCAAATAAGCAGATTAATGAACAGTTGTGACAGGAGAAGGATGAATGCAATACAACCACCCACTAATATAGCAGATTAATGAACAGTTGTGACAGGAGAAGGATGAATGCAATACAACCTTGTGTATCAAACCTTGTGTTTGTCTGCACCGTGCTGATCTCGGTATAAAGAAGTGCAACTCATCTCAAATATATTTGAGTCTTGCTATACAAACTACTTTTCTGTTTTAGAATTCCATTTGCAGTCACGCTTGCAAATGGAATTGCAGTGTGACACAGCTCAGTTTACACATTTCTTTATTCTATTTGAATTGCCATTGACATTTCTGAGTATAGTTGTGATCGTTTTATTTCACACTGGCTTTGGCAGTGTAATCGTACGTTTCCCATGCCAGTAAAGCTCTTTTGAATTGAACTCTCGGAGAGAGAGAGAGAGAGGGAGAGGGAGAGGGAGAGGGAGAGGGAGAGAGAGAGAGAGAGAGGGAGAGGGAGAGGGAGAGAGAGAGAGAGAGATGGAGAGGGAGAGGGAGAGGGAGAGAGAGGGAGAGGGAGAGGGAGAGGGAGAGGGAGAGGGAGAGAGAGAGAGAGGGAGAGAGAGACGTTAAGCAGAGGCAATGACGGAGAGAGAAGTAGCGATGAAGGGTGCGAGAGAAGGGCCCTGTGAATGATTTAGTATCCGCTCCCGGCAAACTAAGTAACACATATATGATTCGTCATCTGTGTATATTATGATACCACGATTTTCAGTGGAAATATTAACACAGAAACCATTTTTCTGCCGTTCATTCATTAAGGGTCAATTCATCATTGACTCAAAATGCTATATTTTCTTTACACTTTTAAGAAGAGTTATGTGTATATTTTTTGTTTTGCAATAATAGAAGAAAGAGAAATACCTCACTCACCCAAACCCCAGAAAAAGAACGCTCGTTGTTTGCACCGACTGCTTCCAAAACTATCAAAACATATAATTACTGGTACGTGAGTTTCATGCATTCACTCAATATATTCACGCTTCATAAATTTCTGTTTAAAGTTTTTTTTTTTTATCTAAAAAAAGGAATGTCATTGGTATTCTCCTGTCGACCCATGCACAACAACCCCAACCACCCCCCCCCCCCCCCCACACACACACACACACACACCCCTCACCCCTCACCCCAAATGCAGGAAATTGGTTTTTGAATTGACAAAACCCTTCCTTTTCCAAGGCGCCCTAATGGCCTCTTCTGAGACAAAGTGTTTACTTGACTGGGGCTCCTCAGGGCTCCCGCTATGACGCCCTCTCTCTCTCTCTCTCCTGCCCCCACGTAGGTCTGTATGTTTGGAGAAGGAAGCAGGGAGCCTCGTGGATCGTGTAGCTCACTTAAAACTGATTTGGGTCAAGCTTTGTGACAAGGAAATTGTTTTTGTGTGTGTGTGTGTGTGTGTGTGTGTGTGTGTGTGTGTGTGTGTGTGTGTGTGTGTGTGTGTGTGTGTGTGTGTGTCTGTGTGCGCACGCACGTGTAAGAGAGAGGGAATTCTAACGCGAACCAACATTACACAAAGCGCTCGCCATGGTTATGTGGCAGAAATGAATGCCTTTTATGAGAGTGTTCTTTATAAGAAGAGACAGCTACAATGTGGGCACGTGTTTTCACAAACGGTTTGAGTCTCGCGTTTGGGCCCGGCCAAAGAGAAGAACAGTGTCTGCTGACTGCTGGAGTACATGGGCCGGATGATCCACTTGCATTTATTGTGGGAAAGCATTTGTCTCTGGAAATAGTTAGCAGACAAAAATAGAGTTTGGGAGACGTGTAATTGGAGGCTTAGGAATCTATGAATAAAAGCCCTCAGGTTTTTCTCTAATGTGTTATTTCGTATCAAGTATTGTCGCTCTTTTTCGTGCTCCGTGTGCAGTGTCCTTGTGGTCTATTGTCACCAGTGTTGCCAGATTTTGTGAGAAAAATAAGCAACCAGATCTATGAAAACATTCCCAAAAGAGCTTGATCTACTATTTTCCAAAAATATATTGGAAAAAAGTGATACATTTTGAATATGTTTTGAAACATTGGTACGTCCCTGACCCCATGGCACAAAATATCTTTTAGACAGGCGGGGTCTGTGGACAAATACAAGCAACTCAATTTTAGAAACAAGACAACTACCATTTACAAGCGACGTGACAGAAAAACAAGCCCAAAGGTCACTTATAATAAGCAGACGTGGCAACACTTGTCAGCCCTACATCCTGACAGTGTAATATTAGTGAAATGCTTCGTGTGAATTCTTCACTTCCCCTCAAGTATAGCCAAAAGTTCAAAGGCCCGTGGTTCACACACACACACACACACACACACACTTCCACAGCACCATTACACGCTATCCACCTCTGTGAGAAGCCCTGGGTGCTACCGCAATCCCCCCCCACCCTGTACCTTGGCAAAGACACACCTTAGTCCCATAATTGAATGCGAGACAATAGGCAGGGTTATTACCTCAAATACCCCGCTACAGAAATCCCCCCCCCTACACTTCACACACAGACACACACACGGAAGCACGCAGGCACGCAGGCACGCACGCACGCACGCACGCACGCACGCACGCACACACACACGCACGCACGCACGCACGCACGCACACATAATTGAGCCATGCAGGCAGATGGAGAAGGGGATTTTTTCACCCAGTACCTCACAAAGGCGGCCCGTCACTCAGGTTCGCCACTTATCAAATTAAACATGGCACATAAAATGGCCGTCTTTGTCAGCATGCTCTGTGTGTGGGAGAAGGACGGGACTCAGGGATGGGAAGGGAAGGGAGGGGAGGGGACTGGAGAGCAGGGGGAATAGAAGGGTATTGATGTCGCTCCAGGGTGACAGGGTGTGGGGAGGGAGCGCCTTTCTCTGCCGCTTACAGTGGACTTGCTTGTCGCGATCACAACAGACTGTACTGTACTGTACTGTACTGTACTGTACTGTACTGTACTGTACTGTACTGTACTGTACTGTGTCAGGGCAACCACTTATCCCACACCTTTTAGTATTTGCCAGCTTGCATGTCTGCCTTTTGTGCAAACCACCAGAGAAGAAACATTACCGTTGTACATATTCCACACACCACTGATTGAGTGATTGATTGAATACTTTAAGAGAAATGTAATCAGCACGAGGTGCAGTCAGACATTAAGGCTAAAAGGATGACAAAAAAGTTTCCATAGAGAACCCAAGCCTGACATAAATGTACGCATCCTACCAGCTGGGTCACATCCCATATAGACTTGTTTAATATTGCGCCAAATAAGAACTGTGTTCCAAAATTAAACAAATGAGACAATTTGTTTATTTTTGGACCACAATTCTTATACGAGACGATTCTAAGATCAGCCAATGTTATTCTCCATAGAGGTGTCTCCAAATGAGGCGCTAGCCGAGCGAGAAGGCCGTTCCTATGCCCACTCAGCACCATTCAAGTTGCATACAGCTAATACGTACAGAATAAGAAATAATATGCTCCAATCTTGGTTATATGATGACAACGTTTTCTCTGCTGACGAGGGTGCCTTCGTGCCTGACTCCCCTGTGATTACGTCCGGTCATCTCAGCATCCGTCTCAGCCCCTTTATGTCCGTTGCGGCCTGTCCCTGTTATCACCCCCCCCCCCCCCTCCCTTCTTCCAAGTGCTCAGCTTGAAAAATAGTCAAAACAGGAAGCAACATATCTCTACCCGCTCGGTGCATGTACCGTAAACTATGTTCTCCTGACGTGATGGCCGGCGGAAAAGCAAAAAAAAGCAAAGAGAAAAACATGTAAATTACGGGAGAGGAAGGAGGGAGGGAGGAAGGGGTGGAAAAAACGAGGCACGAGGCGCCCACCGATGACCTTCCTGAACCGTCCGATGTGGAAATGCTCGGAGAGAAGAGGAAAAACTCAACATACTGTAAATCTAGTTTAAGGGGCCAGTTGTACACCCCCACACCCCCTTTTCTCTCTCTCTGTCTCTCTCTCTCTGTCTCTCTCTCTCTCTCTCTCTCTCTCTCTCTCTCTCTCTCCCCCCCCCCCCCTCTCTCTCTCTCTCTCCCTCCCCATCTCTCTCATGCAGGCCCCTGTCCTGGCAGCCGCGGAAAATGTCAGGCCGTGGACTGGCAGGGGATGAAGGGGCTGTGGGTAGAGGGGGGGAGGGTGACGGGGAGGAGGCGGGGGTGGAAGAACGGCATTTCTGAGGTTTTTCAGACACCATATTTGTCTAACATTTCTACCCGTTTAGAACGAGTTCAGCCGCAGTTCAGGGAACAGAGAAAGTCCATTTACGCTGG
>NC_136801.1:16314799-16392840 GCF_951216825.1 Electrona antarctica | reverse complement strand
GAGAGAGAGAGGATACAGTAGAATAGCCTAGGTTTATGAGCAGTAGTGGAGGCTGTGAGGGGTGGGGGGGGGGGGGTTCTGAGGTGCGGAGGCGGGTGGCGACCGCCATGGATCAGAGACACTGACGCCTCCAGACAACAATGCGCTGCCCCCCCACTCCCCCCCCGCTGTAATCCTGTGATTCACCGGGGCTCAATAGAGGACATTTGATAGCGGATGATAATGAAGCTGCAACCTCAGACAGGCCCTCCTGTCTTCCAGTGCGTGGGGCTTTCCTCACCGGGCAGAGACATGCAGTTATACTTTAATCATGGAACCGGGGCCCGAAATTCAACCGAAATCTAGAAATCATGCACATCTTCTTAATACAATCATCTTGTTTTGGGTGAAGATATTTAATGTTGAGGCGGGGGGGGGGAAAGGAGGTGGTCTATAGTATGCGCTGTACAGACCCCTGGGGGACTCCGGGCGGTCAATAGGGTTTTATAGTGGTTAATGTAACCCGGGCGCGCCGTCAGCCAGGCCGTTCCCTCGCTCTCTCAGGATGGCTGGGGTGGCTCTGCTCCGATGATGAGATCACGGAGTCCTCGGGGAGTCATTGTAAAAGCTAGCCAGTTACACTGCAGTATCATGTCCAAAGTGATTACACTTTTTTCCACCCCTCCTCTTATTTATTCATGTATTTATGTTTGGTTGCCAGTTGTACAGATAGTATAGTCATATATGCCTGCGAGACTACATGTTTTATGGACCCGCTATACGTGTTTGCAACGTCGTTGGAAGCTTGTTCCAGCTGCGGAAATTGCTTTTAATGACAGTGCCATTGTTTCCGCCACGAATCGTCAGCCCCGAAACGCAGCGTTAGAAAGACACACGCGATTTATATCCCCATCTAATGCTTTTCCTCGCGGCAGGCTTTCATGCACAGCCTCGCGTTAAGGGCCTATAAAGTTGGCTTTATGCGGGATAAATGTCAGCCAAATTACCCAACTTTACAGAAACAATGGTGATAGGGTAGCTAATACAATAAGAAGGCTTATTTTAAAAGGACTCCTGTTTAGTCATCGGTTCTGTAACATCAGCAGGGGGGAGAAGGGAAAGCAGAAGGGGCACGCTACACGATAGAGACTCCCCTCTGCGATGTGTGTGGTAGACTCAGCACTGAGAGAGGCTTCCAAGTTTCGTTGCGTTCCACACAAGAGTGGGACGCAGGGCCTTTTTTTTGCCAAAAGCTTTTCACGGCAAGAGGGCTTTCCAGCCCAATGAAAGTAATATGTTAGCACTGAAGGGAGGGAGGGAGGCAGAAATATAAATATGTTGTTTTTCCTCCTTTAGGGAAAATCCATTGTTTTCCTCTGGTGCCTGGAGACTGAGGAGAGGCTGGGAGGTGAGTGTGTGCACGAGAATGCACACACACACACACACACACACACACACACACACACACACACACACACACACACACACACACACACACACACACACACACACACACACACACACACACACACACACACACACACACACACACACACACACACACACACACACACACACACACACACAGTATGCACAATTGCACATGCATGCAATCATAAACACGGGCATAGGCAAGCACATGCACAGATGCACAAAATACACGTGCACCATGCACAAACACACACACACACACACACACACACACACACACACACACACACACACACACACACACACACACACACACACACACACACACACACACACACACACACACACACACACACACACACACACACACGTCATGCACATGCATGGCTAAACATGGCTAAAATGAATCCTAGCTAAAGTGTGGTGTGGTGATGAGAGGTTTGGCTCTAACTGGTTAGATCTGGTTGTAGCCTGGAGGGGCTGCTCTCTGCAGCCTTGTCATCATCCACTGGCCTCTGAAAACTATACACTGTAATAAGTCCCCTCCCTAGAATGGTCCCATGCTGCACCGCCACTCCCATGTCAGTGGACACTCCCGGGGTCCACGGGATGGGGCCAAATTATCCTCTGAATAGTAAGTACGTAAAAGTATCAATAGCATAATGTAGAAATACTCTGTTACAAGTAAAAGTATGGTATTCAAAATGTACTTGAGTATAAAAGGGCAAAAGTATTGGCATGACAATATACTTAAAGTAAAAGTACTCATGCTGAAGTTTTCTTATGTATATTAAATTGTTTTACACATTTTAATGTATATAGAAAGCTTTTGAAAATGGAATCTGCAAGCTCACAACGTGTGGCATTGTGACATGTTGTGAGCTTGTAGATCTGCTGTCTTCAAATACCCAAAGTTTAAATAGCGCTGAAGTGGTTAATGTATGTTGTCGTGTAATAATAATCTAAACCTACAAAGTAACTAAAGTTTTCAAAAGAATGTAGTGGAGTAGAACTACAATATTTGCCTTTGAGATGTAGTGGAGTAGTAAAAGTACTCCAGTAAAGTACAACATACAAAGTAGTACTTAGTTACTTTCCACCACTGCACAATGTTCATCATTGCAAAGCAGGTCTTCAAATTAAAGGCAGCCTCCAATTTGCGGAGCTATATTGTGTATGTTGTTATTTCATCATACTGTGTGTTGCTAATTTATAGGCAGGCCAGTGGAATGTTTTCCTCCAGATTGCATTGTATTGGGACACGGTCCACATGCAACAGTAAGGGGGTCCAGTCCACACACAGACACATTCTTAGAGCTGTGTGTGTATGTGTGCGTGCGTGCGTGCGTGCGTGCGTGCCCCCCCCCCCCCCCCGTGCCCTCCCCGTGCCCCTTCCAGCATGAGGATAACTTATGAGGATGATTAGGATGATGTGGAACCGTTGGCTCAACACGCACGCACGCACGCACGTGTTGAGCCAACGGTTCAACATCATCCTAATCATCCTCATAAGTTATCCTCATCCTCACAATGTGAGATATAGACAACACACTATTGTTCTTCATCAAATAAAAGGCAATGCATTGCTCAAAATGGGGGGGAAATATATATATTCCTCACCCAAACTTCAAGTCAGGAGGCCACAGCATGGTTCCTCTTTGTCGAAACGCTCTGAATGGATTCAGAGCTAAACCCTCAGAAATGTTCCTTGACTAAACTTTTCTTCTACAGATTTCTGACCCCACAACGCTGTGCTTTATCAATTCTGGTTCAGTACATGGCCTTAAAAGAGTCTCTTTGACAAACTAAACACTACCTAAAATGGAACACCCAGCCGCCTCACTTCCTGTACTTTAGCTGTTCCTGGTATACCTCACTTCCTGGAACTATTGCTAACATGCCTTTTCCCCACAGCTCCTCCTATGAGCAAACCTTGTCAACAGAAAATGAATGACCATATACAACTACACAAAACATTTTTTCAGTACACTACATTGCGTGGTTAAATATTCGACCATATTTTAACCAAGATATTCCCTTTTTATCACCCAGTATTTTCTTTCAATACTCATACCCGGACAGGACATACTTCACACATTTATGTGGCCGTGTCACAGTCGCTACTTTTGGGCTTGTTTATATAGACCTGGTTGCTTATTTCTCTCGCAAAATCTGGCAACACTGCTTACAGCACATTCCACATGGACCCTAGCTTTCCCATTCTGGGGTGATAACCCTATCTCTAACCCTAACCAAAAACATAACCGCAAGCATAACCATATCTCACAAGTATGATCGAACCCTACAAACCCTCCCGTGCACTCAGATCAGCCAACGCAGGGAAGCTGGAAAAGCTGGAAGTACCTCCACACGTCCCAAACTCCTCTCCCATCTTGCTCCAAAACTATGGAATGCACTTCCCAGTCAGAACTGCAGCCTCACTCCCAATCTGCCGCCGTAGTCTGAAAACCCACCTTTTCAGACTCCATCATGGCCCGTAGGACTTGCCCTAGCCCCTTAGATAGCACTTTATGTAGACTTAGATAGCATTTTATACAGACTTATAGCATGTTACGTAGACAGCACTAGAATTGCATTTTATGTAGTCATAGCACTTTATAGTACATTCCTGTGTGCTACACATTTTAAAGGGGGGCTAATTCAAGAAGAACAGAAGGGCCCAACAGTCTCATTGTGGGCAAGACATCTATCTATCTATCTATCTATCTATCTATCTATCTATCTATCTATCTATCTATCTATCTATCTATCTATTGGGCATGGCATCTATTTTGTCTTTTCATCTTATTATAGACCACTAATTCAGATGTGTAGGCTATAATTATGGGGAAAAAAAGTGTAATGCACATCACACAATAATAAAAACATTATTTATGATGAACATACTGTCTAGTACTGATGATTGCACCTGACTTGATAAGGCAAAATGGTTGAAATGTCAGTTCCTTAGTTTATTTCCTTTTCTCAGTTTAGTTATAGTCTGCTGGGAATGTCTGTGGTTTGTCCGCAAACGTCTTTCCAAGTTCTCTTTCTTCACCATCACTGTTCAGTTCTTACTGATGAGACATATAATTACAATAGAATAATGATGAGAGAGCTCTATCCAGTTCCATGTATGGTACACAAATACATATGGCTGAGATTTCAGTTCTTTATTTCTTGTTCTCAGTTCTCTGTTTGCTGGAAAGTTCTAGTAAAATGATTTGTGGTTTGCCAGAAAGGGTCTTTCCAAGTTCCCTTTATTCACTTTCACTGCATAGCATAGTTGTACTAAATGTATTTTGTGTCATGCCGTCTGTTCCCAAACTCATTTAACTGATGTCTTGTCTCATTAGTAGTACTAGTAGCTTAATAAACAGGTCAATCCTGTGTTAATTCACTCCATCACAATACGTTTTTAGTAGTGGTTTCCGTTAAGGTGAACAAGTATTCAATGTTGATGAGAAAGTCTTAGACCATGCATACCGGTAGGTGGTGTGATGTAAATTATGCCAGTGGAACAATGAAAGAGCAACAATGAAAGGCAGCTATTAGAAAACATTACTTCTAGCTACCTGACATTAATGAGCATGTCATCCCGACACCCTGTGCCTGGGGGGAGGGGGTGCTCCAGCCCCCCCAGCACCCCTATTTCCCTCAGCCATGTTGTATGCCATGCTCTTTTGTTATTGCTTAATGTAAGTCGCTCTGGATTAAAACCGTCTGCTAAATGCCTAAATTGTAAATTGTAAGCACAGGAGCAGCGCATGTTCGCCAACCTTAATGCATGTTCGCCAACCTTAATGCATGGTCGAACTAACGGCAGGTCGGCCCACGGAGAAGTCCCCACGAAAATAGCAATGCTGAGTCTGTATAGAATAGAATGATGATCAGCTATTTTTGGAAAAGAGATTTGGTGTAGAGAAATAATTACCACGTTCGCATGAATAGGAGCTCTGTGGAAACATATATACAAAATGGCCATTATGGAACGAGTCCACGGCACAGCTCGTATCAAAAGCCCCAATCTTCTTGTCTTTGAGCGGTCAGATGTTACCTCATGGCTGGCCGTGGTCCGCCGACTGTAAATAAACTGAGTCACATTGGAAGATTAGCTGCTTTCAAGATCTTGAGATATTGCCCAAGTCCCAGAACAATGCTCCACTCTTGCACTCATGCCCGTGCCATTTAAAACAAACCCCCGGCCTAACGTTTTGCAATGTGCTGCTGAGACTCTGAGAGCAGGATAAGGCCCTGTTTCCTGACGTGGAGGTTGAGGAAGAGAGTGGAGGCAGGGGGGTGGGGGCGGGTGATTCAACAATGCTGCGCTTGCTACAGCAATTAGCAATTTGCCAGACACAAACATTTTGGATGAGGTTTAAGTGAAAGCACCCGAATTGAGGGCGTGATCCTGACATTATAGTTGCTAATGGCACAGAGTTTCATGACTATATAAAGCGCTCTGGTTAATAAAAATACGTCCGATGCACAGAAAGCGTGCACGTTAAACGTGCTCTTCTGTGTGTTGGTGTGTGCGTATAAAGTGCATGTGTATGTATGTGTGTGTTTTTGTGGATGGAGGTGCATGGTCAAAACAAAATGGACGCCACAATTCTGTGCACACACCACGTCCCACCCTGTGGCTTTAACGCAGCTGCTCTGTGTGTGTGCTGTGACAGAGACAAGTCAGGGATGTCGGGTGACAGGGGACGAAACCGTGGCATGTTTACCCAATCATGGGGCCAGCTACAGTATCTATCTCCCCTAGCTCTTCACTGGGATAAGAACGGAGAGGAGCGGGGAGGGCAGGGGGAGGCGTGCCACGAGTCGTGGCTCCTCCGCACAGACTTTCATTCCGGGCAGAGCTGGAGACGAGAACACCAATTATTTTTATTCTTAGTGATTCGGGTTTCTCGGGTTTTAGAGAAGAGAGGGGGGTGTGGAGTCGGTTGGATTGTCTAAATATAACCCATGAAAGCATGCATCAGGGCATTGCTACTGCTCTCTTCTTTTCTTTCTCTCTGATTCTCAAGTTGCTCTCCTTTCAGGTTTTTTTTGCATATAGCGCACAAATCCCCACCCTCTCTTCGTTTCAAAGGCAAACGCTAAGAGACTGTATTGTCTTGTCGTCAACAACAGCAACACAAGACAAGCGCCTCATTATTTGTTCGTAATTGACTCAAGAGTTGCTTGAATGAACTTCTGGAGACATGTTTCTGCTACACATAATACACAGAATCATCATTCAGTGACTAACTTAGTTAGAGTGGCTCGTGTGCAATGTCTCAGTTTCCTTTCCAGGACTCGGCCATGTTTGGTGAGATGTGTTTGTCTCTGTCTGTCTCGTCTGTTGGGGAGATGGAGTTCTGCTGAGCTCAAGCCCATCCAGGGACAAAGCAGGATGTCCCTGGGAGAGGCCCAAAACGGCCTTGGGGCTAAGAGAGGGTATGGCAGGAGGGAGGGAGGGAGGGAAGAAGGGGAGGTGTGTTTACTGTTAGCTTTACTGTCAGGCCATCGGTAAACAGGAAAGGGCCGTTCTGTCAAACCAAAGCGCTCATTAAAGCTGCGGTCCAGTCCAATGCCGTCCTGTCCGGTCCGGGGGATTTCCTCCGCACGGCCGGCCAAGTCACGGAGGGAGACAACGGCGGGAGGGAGGGAGGAAGGGCGGATGGAAAAAGGCGAGGCGACAAAAACGAGTGCGGCGCTGCCCAGTGCTCAGTCTCCCACCGCTGCCACAGCCGGTGCCATGTGCCCCCCCCCCCCCCACCATCAACCAACATCCCCCCTGTCACTCCCTGACCCGAGCGGGGAACTTCTGCCAAGTTTCCTCCCCAGTTCCCCAGTCTCCCAGTCAGAAGGGCCTGTGCGGCTCCTGACACCATGCAACTGAAAGGTGAAATTCAGTTTCTTCATTCATTATTTTTTTTTAGGAAAGTCGGTTGGCCAACCTCCCCCAGTGTAGAATGAAATATGTAGAATGAATGTACGTATATGTGCACGATGTGTGGATGAATAGTGTGCTTGTATACCCTACAAAGTCAGGAGACTCTCTCTCCCTCTCTCTCTCTCTGTCCGTTATGTAAATGAGGCCCAGTCTCATGACTGTTGACAGTCAATGCATGATGCAATGGTTAAAGCCATGCTTTGGTTTTTCCATACAACCTGATGGACCAATGACATGTGCATGGGCACGGGGGAGCTGAATATCGAGCTGTTCCTGAACGCTGAAAAAGTCACACTCCATGACTATTACTTATTATTCAACCCACCGTGTGCGTGCGCCGTGCAATGAGATTTTGAATGAGATGTTAAATGGTAAATGGTGCATTTATATAGCGCCTTTATCCAAGGCGCTTTACATAGATTGTGCATTACATTCACCCATTCACACACACATCCATACACCGATTGCAGCGGAAGCCATGCAAGGTACCTACCAGCACATCGGGAGCAATTTGGGGTTCAGTGTCTTGCCCAAGGACACTTCGACGTAGACAGGAGGAGTCGGGATTCGAACCGCCAACCCATGGATCATTGGACGACCTGCTCTACCTCTTGAGCCACAGTCGCCTGATGTTCTTAAGATACACACAAGATACACTGCTACTAAAGTAGCAGTGTCAGAGCAGGTGGGGGGTGGGTGTGGGAGATAAGGGCGCCCCTGCTGAGGTGTTACTGAGCATTTACAGAAATCACACAGACCCCCCCCTTCCCTCCTCCTCCTCGCCCCTTGTTTCTCCTCTTCAGACCCACAGGCACTCAGATCTCACCGCACTATCTCGCCTCCACCCGTCTCAATCACCTCTCTCTCTCTCTCTTAACTCTCTTCTTCCTTGGTCTCTCTCTAGCCTACTATACCGCTCTTTATCTCCCCACTCCGTCTCCGGCGGTCTCCTCCTTCACCCCTGTGCGTCTTCAGGCCTCACGTCACACCTCGCCAGATCCACCGCGGCCTGACTCTGACCTGGATGGCGTAAGCCCCGGCCAGGAAATGAACGCCTATGCCTGTGACTTGCTGTTTAGCTTATTGTCATCCGCGTCGCCGCTGTCGCCGTTTATGGATGAGGGTGGTTTTGTGGGCACGTCCTTCGTCACCTCGTTCCTCTCCTTTAATTGTCATCTAAATGTGCGGTTCGGCTCTGTAGAGGTGACAGACAGGGGATTGTCAGTGGGAACGAGACCAAGTGAAGGCCTGGTATGGATCCGTCACAATGTTGCACGCAAAAGAGAGATTCCTTAGAGGGAACGCCATATCCTTTGGTCCATTTAAGTCACAAGAGCTAATGCCTATTGAAACAGCTGCTGCGGTTTCCCCACTAAAAGAATGATGAAGTTTCAGAGAGAGACACAGTCCTCGTCTGAGCCGACCGGGGGGATACGAGGCCTGACTTCTGCAACAATGCCAAGAGGAGATGATAGGCCACAGTAAAACCAGTCCGAGGCATCTAATTTGGGGAGCCCTGGACGGCGCACAAAATACCGAGGAGAATAGCTCCCTCGGTCGACATGGAAATTGTCTGGGGGGTGGGGTGGGGTGGGGTGGGGGGGGTTGGAGTCTGAGCCAATTAAAACAAACATGAAAATAAGTGAAGTCGCCTTGCCGTCAAGAGGGCTGAGATTAGGTGGTCTTTTTTGTGTTGACTTTCTATACGCAAAGGCCCACATCTGCAAACGTGTCTGTGTTGAGTAGCATTCTGACGCTGGCTGTCATGTCTTTCCGTCTGGTGCTGTGGTGCGGTGTTACGTGGGGAGACTTATGGCGACCCTCCCGCCGTATTAGCGGAGGAGACCCGTTTGAGGATGTCCCACCTCCTCTCCCACCCCCTCCCACACGGCCCCTGTGTGATGGTTTCCACTTCCTGTTTGCGCTCCCCCTCTTTCTTCCTCCTCTGCTCCCCTCGCTCAGGGACATCTGGGGAACACATTGAGACGCTGCACCGCTGCCACCAGCTAAACCACACATTAAGTACTAGCACACGCACACAGGCACGAAGAATCTGTGCGTCATTCATACGCTTGTGTGCACGCTGCAACACAACACACAGCAGAGATGCGACGGTCTAGTCTCTCTCCTGCTGTGTCGTCCTTTGCTTTCTGTTCTTTTTTCGTTTTTTGTATTGCCCCCTCCCTCTTCATCTCATCTCTCCTCGTCTCTGAGTTTCTCCTCCTCATCTCCTCTTTCTGTCAGTCCCCATCTTTTCTCCTACTTAACCACCACCTCTCTATCTCTCTCTCTGTCTCTCTCTCGTGCTCAAGTGTTCAAGGCTATTATCCCCATGACTGCTGACCTGTGGCTTGGCTGACAGGGAGGTCAAAGAGGAGACCGATAGGAAGGGAGATGAGGCAGAAAAGTGCGGGGCCAGGTCAGATGGTGGCACCAGGGGCCCCAGACAAGGCTATCGCCCCGGGGACAGGTCAGCTCCTGAAAGACATGCGTGTGTGCACACGCATGCATGCGCGTGCAGCCGTGCACACAGAAACACACCCACATACATTCCTATAACTACCTATAAGCACATCCACGCACATGTTCACGGCCTTCCGCTGCAGCATACTTCTTGCAGAAAACAGGTTTTTCCGAGGTCAAAAGAACAAAATGACATAATGCCAGAGAGAAAACAAGAAGACAAGATAAAAATCGACAAAAGCATCCTTTCGTTAGCCTACTACTTCTTGCACCTGGAAGATTTTTTAACTAGCCAAACATCTCCACAGAGGATATCAATGAAACATTTTGTGTGATGGGTCAGAAACTGAAGCTGCTCGTCATTTATTTTATTTTATTGACGTAATCCGATCCAGGATGCAAAACCATCTCTCCAGTGCTGCATACAGTGGGCAGGGTCTAACGTTCAGCACTCAGAGCAAAGCCACATTGAGAATGAAACAATTTAGCCCGTAATGATGAGCTTGTTCGGTTTCGGCGAGCCAAAACCAAACTTGACCTTTTTAGAAGTATGCTTCATTGAAGCTACAGCAGCTGACTGTTGCTGAAAGAAGTGACAGGCAGCATCATAACTTCTTGCAGAAACCACAGGTGAAATTGAGCGGGTATTGGGTGTCCATTATCTGTGAGCGTGAGCAGCAGGATAGAGGGGTAGCTAACTCGGCCGGTAACAAGACAACTCACCCCTTTTCCGTTTTCCTCCCGGAATTGTCCCCAGTGAGGGGTGGGAGAGGCTGGACAGCAGACGGCTGGACTTTGAATTTCTCTAACTATAAACTTTCACGACAGCAGACAGCCTAAGTACAAATATATTTATGAAAAGCTACTACAGTGAAGTCTGTTCACAGAAGTTGTTGTAGGCTATGTGGGGATTATCTGACAAGGTACCATTTGAGTGGGCAAAACCTTACATATACTAAATAATACTAAATTGTTTATAGGGTCAATATAAGTAAAATAATATAGCCTTTCCACAGGAGTATCTTTTTATATTTTTCCAAAAAGAATACAAACAGCCAATAGCATATTACAAAGTTATCCCCCTCACTGGGGAAAATTCCGGGAGGAAAAACGGGCAAGCACCGGGGTGAGTTGTCCAGTATTCACTCGGCCTGCATGGTGACTGGAAATGACATCAACCTACACAATATAAAATAAGTGCACACTGTCAAATCCTCAGTGTATAATTTATCCATTTGTAACTCTGACCGGTTTCCATTATGATGAATTCCTGTTCTGTTCTTTGTCTATATAGAAGTGTCTATTTGTACGTCTCTAAATGTTTTGATGAATTGAACATGGTGGACCCTCTTGTAAACAAGTGTAATGCTTAATTGGGTCGTCCACTCACAGTTAACAGCCTTTGTATTGAGTTTGTGCTTGAAATGTACTGTAATTCTGCAAACTGTTAATAAATATTTCAATCAATCAATCAATCAATCAATCAATCAAGTACACGTGTAACCAAATGAGGGTCCATTTGGTAACATGTTTACGCTCTCACACTCAGGATTTCACCGTGTACAGTATATGGATATATAGGCTCTGGTAGATACACAGGTAGACAGATGGCGCTACAGTATGTCCAGATAGCTGGGAATAGAAATGGGAGACGCATTCCTTCGCCCTGTTTTTATTATGATAATTGAAAGGGGGGTGGCGGGGGGTGGTGTTCTGTGTTCGCTCTGAGGTATATCTAACCACCCGCCTCCACAATCGCCCCTGTTCCCCAAACAAGCCTGATTTATCTGAGCACTATCGCAAAACAGCGGCCCTCTTAACCATTGGCTGCGTGGACGGTACAGAAACAGATAAGATTTATACACAGTGCCTGAAACGGTGCCAAGAGATGCAGTGGCTACAGAGTATATCTGGGCTGTCTACGTCTACTTCCTGAGTCACGGTCGGAATATGACAAGTATTTTCTCTCCTTCTACATATCTTTCTTTATAGGACAGGTCTTTGGCACGAGCTAAAGCGCCAATCTTTCCATTGTTTCTCCTTTAATGGGATGCAGCTTAGAATATGTGGCTCTTTACTGGGATTGTTGGAGCAACTCGAGACCTCCCATTCTAACCGGCTGCTGTGGTTTTGACTGATTTATTTGATTGATTGATTGATTTCAGTAGGATTCGACAAACAGCATCTCAGGAATTTGACGAGGGTAAATCCAGAGGATAGCACTTGAAAGCATTACTTGAAACACTTATTTCCAAAATGGCCACAATTAACTAAAATAAACATATAAAAAAGATGAAAAGGAAATCCCTCTAGTATCACTTAAGATAAAAAACAATTTAATTAAAAACAACAACGTAATTAAAAACAACTAAAACAATAAAACGAGTACTAATTTAAAACACTACTCTAAATGTTTACCCACATGTATTGCACTTGTTATTACTTCAAGTTCATCATTAGCTCTGCTGGCTCACAAAGCCTCTTTTTTAAATCCCATTTGAAAGCTGATGTTCTCTACAGGCAGTAGACCTATTTGTTTCATTTGAGCTGGACTAATGTGTGTCCTGGTAGGAGCCTTTAGCATATATCTAATATTTATTCTACACAGAATTAAGCTTTTATAGCGCATTCTGCGAAACTTCAAGTAGTTCACTATACGCAAATATTGTTCGTATATACATGAAGTCACAGGTTGGTCCAATGGCCATTGGGACAATGAATTCATGGTCTTGTCACTCTTACAACTTCCAGACCAGTTAAGCAGTCTTTATTAGATCACTGCCAACTTCATGGTCACAAGCTGTGGCTTGTATAGGTCAGGGAAGGAGCCTGTGTGTGTGTGTGTGTGTGTGTATGTGTGTGTGTGTGTGTGTGTGTGTGTGTGTGTGTGTGTGTGTGTGTGTGTGTGTGTGTGTGTGTATTTGCGTGTGTGTGTGTGTGTGTGTGTGTGTGTGTGTGTGTGAAGGAAGAACTCTCCATCTCTCCCATCCACACGCACGCACGCACGCACACACACACACACTCTTCTTCAGAGAGACAGCAGATTCCTTTGAAGAGGGCTCTGATGTAAAAGGAGATAATGCATCTCTCAATCTCTCTCTCTCTCTCTCTCTCTCATGAGGAGGAAGCGTGCTCTGGCTACTGGCCGTCCGGACAGGCCCTGACACGCTCTGCGTGAGTGTGTGTACTCATGTGTTTGTGTGTTTGTGTGTGTGCGTGTGTGTGTGTGTGTGCGCGACAGGGCATGCAGGCTGACTAGACAGGAGACAGCAGTTGGTGCAGATTCTTCATTTCCCAGGAGCGGGAGTGGTGTGGCCGCCGGGGCGCGGCCACAGGCACAGCCCTGTGTGTGGACCCCTGGAGGAACACTGGCTCTCTCTGTGAGCAGACATGAGGGAGGAGGGGACCCCAGGATCCCCCCCCTCCCCACTGTAACTCTATCCCAGAGATAGCCATCACACCCTGGGCCCACTGCGTGCCCTGCCTGCCCCCTCCCCATGCACACCAACGTGGCCCCCCTGCTCCAGGGTCACCGAGGAAGGGGGGGGGACACAACACTTTCACATCAATGCTGGCCTGTCTGGAGTCCTGGCATAGCTCCGGTGGAGCCGATAACTGACTCGCACATTTACACTGTCTTTGTTTTAAGCCCGGACCGGCCCATGCCTGGCTCATGTTGTCTTTGCCTCTTTACAAGCCTGGGCCCGTGCTCTGTTAATGCATGAGGACATGCCAGCTCTTCGGAAGCCGGCGTTTATCATTATAGGTGATTATGTGAAATGAGCTGTGATGGAGGTGCTCCTCAGAGGTGAGTCGTCTAGAAGAGGGTCTGTCTGTGTGTCTGGAGCTGATCTCGCAAACCACTGGACAAATCAGCACCACATTTCTTGAGCACACTGCCAGTAGGCCACAGAGCACACTGCCAGTAGGCCACACTCCAGAGCACACTGCCAGTAGGCCACAGAGCACACTGCCAGTAGGCCACACTCCAGAGCACACTGCCAGTAGGCCACACTCCAGAGCACACTGCCAGTAGGCCACAGAGCACACTGCCAGTAGGCCACAGAGCACACTGCCAGTAGGCCACAGAGCACACTGCCATTAGGCCACAGAGCACACTGCCAGTAGGCCACAGAGCACACTGCCAGTAGGCCACAGAGCACACTGCCAGTAGGCCACAGAGCACACTGCCAGTAGGCCACAGAGCACACTGCCAGTAGGCCACAGAGCACACTGCCAGTAGGCCACAGAGCACACTACCAGTAGGCCACAGAGCACACTGCCAGTAGACCACAGAGCACACTGCCAGTAGGCCACAGAGCACACTGCCAGTAGGCCACAGAGCACACTGCCAGTAGGCCACAGAGCACACTGCCAGTAGGCCACAGAGCACACTGCCAGTAGGCCTCAGAGCACACTGCCAGTAGGCCACAGAGCACACTGACAGTAGGCCTCATAGCACACTGCCAGTAGGCCACACTGCCAGTAGGTCACAGAGCACACTGCCAGTAGGCCACACTCCAGAGCACACTGCCAGTAGGCCACAGAGCATACTGCCAGTAGGCCACACTGCCAGTAGGCCACAGAGCACACTGCCAGTAGGCCACAGAGCACACTGCCAGTAGGCCTCAGAGCACACTGCCAGTAGGCCACACTCCAGAGCACACTGCCAGTAGGCCACAGAGCATACTGCCAGTAGGCCACAGAGCATACTGCCAGTAGGCCACAGAGCATACTGCCAGTAGGCCACAGAGCATACTGCCAGTAGGCCACAGAGCACACTGCCAGTAGGCCACAGAGCACACTGCCAGTAGGCCACAGAGCACACTGCCAGTAGGCCACAGAGCACACTGCCAGTAGGCCACAGAGCATACTGCCAGTAGGCCACAGAGCATACTGCCAGTAGACCACAGAGCACACTGCCAGTAGGCCACAGAGCATACTGCCAGTAGGCCACAGAGCATACTGCCAGTAGGCCACAGAGCATACTGCCAGTAGGCCACACTCCAGAGCATACTGCCAGTAGGCCACACTCCAGAGCATACTGCCAGTAGGTCACACTCCAGAGCATACTGCCAGTAGGCCACACTCCAGAGCACACTGCCAGTAGGCCACACTCCAGAGCATACTGCCAGTAGGTCACACTCCAGAGCATACTGCCAGTAGGCCACACTCCAGAGCACACTGCCAGTAGGCCACACTCCAGAGCACACTGCCAGTAGGCCACAGAGCACACTGCCAGTAGGCTACAGAGCACACTGCCAGTAGGCTACAGAGCACACTGCCAGTAGGCTACAGAGCACACTGCCAGTAGGCCACAGAGCATACTGCCAGTAGGCCACAGAGCACACTGCCAGTAGGCCACATAGGCCACTGCCAGTAGGTCACAGAGCACACTGCCAGTAGGCCACAGAGCACACTGCCAGTAGGCCACAGAGCACACTGCCAGTAGGCCACAGAGCACACTGCCAGTAGGCCACAGAGCACACTGCCAGTAGGCCACAGAGCACACTGCCAGTAGGCCACAGAGCACACTGCCAGTAGGCCACAGAGCACACTGCCAGTAGGCCACAGAGCATACTGCCAGTAGGCCACAGAGCATACTGCCAGTAGGCCACAGAGCACACTGCCAGTAGGCCACATAGGCCACTGCCAGTAGGTCACAGAGCACACTGCCAGTAGGCCACACTCCAGAGCACACTGCCAGTAGGTCACAGAGCACACTGCCAGTAGACCACAGAGCACACTGCCAGTAGGCCACAGAGCACACTGCCAGTAGGCTACAGAGCACACTGCCAGTAGGCCACAGAGCACACTGCCAGTAGGCCACAGAGCATACTGCCAGTAGGCCACAGAGCACACTGCCAGTAGACCACAGAGCACACTGTCAGTAGGCCACAGAGGCCACAGATAGTTCAATGAGATTTGATAATGCAAGACAACGCATGGGGCTCAGTCATGAAACCTTGCCAAAATTTGTCATCAAACATCAATGATGTGTCATAGACGACTGACGTTGTAGTTGACTGACTTACGCTGCTCTTTTGTGGATCTCCAGATCTACACAATTCTAATTTCCTTCTGTATCGCACTGTGGTTATGGTTATGAGAAAATGGCTCCAGTAATAGTAATGTGGAGAGGAAGCTGTCATTGTCTGAGGCAAGTTTTTTTTCCTTTCAGCGATCCAGGGTTGAGACAGAGTTGCAATGATTGGGTATCACATGGGTCAAAATCTAAATATTTGCTTAACCTGGGCCTTGGTGCACGTCAGAGTAGAGGAGCTTAAAAAAAAAGAAAAAGAACCACACAGTTCTAAAAATATTCTAGGTGCATTAGTGTGGTCGGGAGAGCTCTTTAAGGGCTTGAGTGGCCCTCTATTCCTGCTGAGCTGAGCTATGCGTGACACACTGCCTGTCCCTGCTGTTCTCTGCAAACACATAAATCCTCAAGTGAAATGCACACTCTGTGCACACAAGTGGTCTAAGTAACATACCCTGTGGTATCCCTGTGAAAAAAAAAAAAATCTATAACTGACAGAAAACGCGATAATACTGCACATGCCTGACATTCGTTCTGAGGAACCCTCTGATAAAATGCTCATCGAATTCTGAGCTGAAATGTAAGGCAAGGCAGTTTGATTTGTATAGCAAAGGAAACAGACTTGTAAAAATCACATAAGAATAACAAATAAACAGTGCAGAAGAGAAAGAAAAAAGAAAAGTAGGCCTATCTCAATCAACGGATAATGCTGCTTCCCCACGTTTATGCAATGGAAAGGTACTGTATCTTGTGCACTAAAACCGTACATCAGTCCATCATCGCGCTCTCGTCATACGCATCTGTCGGACAACTCTATACCAGACAAGACCACATAAGAGCATCTGAGATAATCACAAGTGACAGACTGCGAGCGATGCTTTCAGGCGTGAATGTCTGCACATCATCTCGGGGAGGACCAATGGGAGCACCCAGGTGCAGCCCTGTCTGCACTTTGACGAACCAGGAAATGAGTTACAGTCTTTAAACGTTTGAAAGGCCATTTGTTACTCAGCAGGTGAACTGAGGTCTGCTGCCACCCGAAGTACACTGTGACGCACGCACGCGCGCACACTGGCGCGCGCGCACACACGCACACACACACACACACACACACACACACACACACACACACACACACACACACACACACACACACACACACACACACACACACACACACACACACACACACACACACACACACACACACACACACACACACACACACACACAGGGAGTGGCAGGCAGGCAGGTTGTTTGACCTGGACCTGGTAATTGCTTTAGTTCCCTGCCATAAAAGCAATAAAGCCTTATCACTAGATAAATAAAGCTGGCCCATTACGGCCAAGGGGAGCTGTAAATATTTCCCAATTATCAATAATCCAGTCGGGTGGCGTCCGATATGTGTCCATTTCCCCTGTGTCATCACAGCATCGACACCATAGCAACAACAGCCAGCAGGCGGATAAGATAGTCGTACATTCCTTTCTGCTTAGCAGAGACCATAGAGCAGGGACACTCCTCTCTTAAAGGCTATAGGCAGATAATTACCAGTGTTGCCATGTAGGCTACGCTTATTATAAGGGACTTATAATTTTTGGGGTTTTCTGTCCCTTGTAAATATTGGTAGTTGCGGGTTGCGTTTTTCTGGGGGCTTGTTTCTAAAGTGTAGTTGCTATAAACCAGTGGTTCTCATGTCATGGACCCCCAAATTAATATGTATTTGTCCCTATCTGAACCCCATCTGAAAACGTTTTGTGCCAGGGAACCCCATACCACATGTCTTGTTAGAATGTTTCAAAACTCTTCTAAATATTCCACATTTTATGTCACGTTTTTTTTTAAATAGCCGATCTACAAGCAACAACACTATGATGATTATGCACAGATAGCAATATAATGTCATGTTTCAGTGCCCCGCTCTACAGTGTAGCCTATACCTCTTCTAATACCCTCTTATTTCTATCCATCTCTCAGTTTCGCCCACTCTCCATTTACTGGCTGAATGGATGGTCAATGTTCAAACGGCTCAAGTTTCTGTGTCTGTTGGTCCCATTGTGGCCCATTATGTTGGTAAATGCTCAGGACAATGAACTTGAATGGGGTGAATAAATGCCATGCCTTTTTTTGTTGTTGTAAATCTCCCGTGTCTGGATCTTAACTGCTGACTTCTAGCCTAAAGCGGAGTTTGTGGATCGTAAACAAAAATCATAAAGTCATAAAGCACAAGCAACCAAACCACAGAGAAACGCTGACTTGGGTCTGCCAGGTCATCTATTCTAATGCAATCACATTGTTTCTCTTTCCAAGAAAAGTATATAGAAAAAAGAAAAAGAAGAATCTTGCTATTGCTACATTTTCAGAAAGTCCCCACATTGTTGTTAGCCCTGACTTGTCTATTCTTCCCTGGAAATAGACGCATTCTTGTTTTTGAAAACAAGCCTGCTATAGAAAGGTTTCATTGTGAAGTGCTGAAACTAAGTACGAGTTACAGTATACAGTAAGGTCACGCTGTGGTGAGGGTACAGTAGGCTATTCAAAAATCTCCACAATTTGTGTAGATTTTTCAATTATTTTCAATTATTTGCTACAGCATGTGTGGGTGCTCTGTTTATCCTGAGGTCCGGGGGCAAATACACACACAGAGATTATCCACTACCCAAAGCTTTGATCTTCTAAATCATTCCACCGTACAATGAAAGGCAGAACTCAGTGTTACCGATTAGCCCTAGACTGGCGTATATTTATTGATTACACGGGGGCATTCCCGTGAAATGAATAAGAACAGCATTTGAATATGAGTACATAAATACGACCTGTTATATTGCGAATCAGATTCGCTCCATATCAGCTCGTCAGTCGGGGCCCCTGGAAGCAGGACAGAAGGCTTGTTCTGTCATGGAGAATTCTGACGTGTCCCTACTTTCTCAGACACTATATAGAAATCTCTCTGTCCCTCTGTGACCTTGCTTGAGCACAGCTAGTGTGTACACTCTTATAAGTAACGGTACTTACTTATAAAGGTCACTTTTATCCCACCACATGCCAATAATATCAAACATTTGATATAGAGCTTTTCTAAGTACCCAAAGGCGATGTACGTGTGGGGGGGGGGGGGGGGATACAAAAATCTACTTTATTAGGAAGAACACTAACAAGGCTATAAACTATATATTTTCCAATTACACATGCATTTTGCACATAGTGTACAGTGTCCCATTCTGTAGTCTTCCCTTTAGTCTGCTTGCACGCACGCACGCGCACACACACACACACACACACACACACACACACACACACACACACACACACACACACACACACACACACACACACACACACACACACACACACACACACACACACACACACACACACACACACACACACACACACACACACACACACACACACACACGAATGTATGCGTGAGAGAGATCAGGCTCTTGGAAGCTCAGTAGATGGGCACTGTATTTCTTCATTTTCCACTAGATCTTGGAGCGTTGTTTAACTGGTGCATGAATCATGCTTGTGCTGCATTCCCAGGGATGTGTATTAAATGCTTCATTAGCCAGGCCAAGAGAACATTAGTTTCCAAAAACTCTCTCGCCCTCTCGCCCCTCAGGCGTTGGAGCGTGGGTATGATGGCTGCCCTTGGCCAGGTGCCCGCCTGTCTCTATGAAGAGAGAGAGAGAGAGAGAGAGAGAGAGAGAGAGAGAGAGAGAGAGAGAGAGAGAGAGAGAGAGAGAGAGAGAGAGAGAGAGAGCGAGAGAGAGAGAGAGAGAGAGAGAGAGAGAGAGAGAGTGTGTGTGTGTGTGTGTGTGTGTGTGTGTGTGTGTGTGTGTGTGTGTGTGTGTGTGTGTGTGTGTGTGTGTGTGTGTGTACGTGCGTGTACATGTTTGTGAGTTGTTTGCAACGAGATCAAACCGTCGATACGAGTGAAAAAAAAGCCATTAAAAGTATTAGCAAGCTGAGCTGTCAAGTCAGATGAGTTTAAACCACCACTGTGTTTCTTGGGGCGTCTCCCCCCCCCCCCTGAGGCGGCGCCTGCCACTATACAACCTTACATGTCATCTTTTTTTTCCCTCCTTTTCTTTTTTTGTAGTTTGTAGCTACACTCTGTTGCCAGCCAATCAGCATTACCATGTGCCATTTCATTTTTCCTTTTTTTTGTTTATTCCTTTTTTTTTTGCCAGAGCAAGAGCAAGGCGCTGAGCAACGCGCCCGCTGTAATTTCTATTAATTATGGCCCCACGCTGGAGCTGGTAATCGCAGCTTGCAGTGTCTTGATGCTGGTTGTGACATGTAGACAATGCTCAGGTTCACACCGTGTAAAGTGACTTGGTGGTGAATCACACACCGCAGCACGTAAGGTGCAGGCGCCTAACACGCAGTTTAAAAATAGCGGCGGCTAGCAGCAGCCACTAAACTCCATCGAAAACCTTTTAATAGCCATATGGCAGATGAGACAGGAGAAAAAAGGGAAAATAGGCGGTAGAAGATATCAAAGGGGTAAAATCAGGTTACGTTCTCTCGGCAGCGCTGGTGGCCGTTTTGCTAAACAGCATAATTACACTTTATTTGTCCCTTCTATAATATGTAATAAAGACGGAGAGCAGACACACCCTGCACGCTGCCAAATCTAGAGTGTCAATTTTACTCTGAGAGTGTAAAAGATAGACCCGTATGGGATTGTGTGTCTAGAGTTTCTGCTTAAATTGGCACCCAGGACTTTTGCAGCGTAATAGCGCTGAGAAGCCATTGAGACTAAACAAACGTGTTGATAACAGAGGGCGTGCTATCAAGTTCACATGTCATAAAAATGACGCTGTTCCAAAAAGCGTGATGCATCATCTTGTCAGTTATATGCCACATAAGAGATACAAAGGAGCCAGTAAAGTTGACTCTATACTCCTTAGTGACTTTACAGCACATGACTACGTGAGGTCTATAGGTCCTGGCCTGGGAAGACCAAAGAACATCTCAATTATTCTTTTCAGTGGTAACTTGGGACAAATTCACACAAACACGCACACGAACGCACACACACACACACACACACACACACACACACACACACACACACACACACACACACACACACACACACACACACACACACACACACACACACACACACACACACACACACACACACACACACACACACACACACACACACACACACACACACACGACAGAGGCAGACTTATAGGCTGGGCCCATTGGCTGTGTTGGTGCCTGGGGGCCCCGGTGGGTTTGTTTGTGGTTTGTTTGCCTGGGGGGGAGGGAGTGGGGGGGGGGGGGGGGAGTTTTGCCCACAGCGCTCTGCCTGGCACCAGGCTGTCCCAGAGCTACGTCGCTGCCTCTCCGGAGGTAGAGAGCAGCCTTTGTTTCTACCAGCAGACACTGCTGAGAACCCTCTGGGATGGCCATGATGATGATGACTATGATGATGATGATGATGCTGTCTTGGGGGGCGTGTCCGGCAGAACGGATACGTCGAGGTCGTCTCACTGAATGGACACTGCTGACTATGTGCGAGTGTGCGCACGCGCGCGCACACACACACACACACACACACACGCTTGAGTCAGCATATGTGCGCTTGCTTTTGTTTCTGTGTCTGCAAATGTAAGTGTGTGTGTGTGTGTGTGTGTGTGTGTGTGTGTGTGTGTGTGTGTGTGTGTGTGTGTGTGTGTGACTCCAGCGATTATCCAATTGGTCTCCACATGCTGTGATTTATTATTCAACTTCCTGACAGAAGCAGACATGGCTCCACGAAAAAAAAGGGCTTCCTTGTAATTGTCTTTTTGCACGGCGAAGAGTCGGCTCCGAGTATAAATAAGCCATAATGACGGCTTTGAAAACATGCCGAGTTAGAAAGATGACTTATCACAGAGCGAGAGATCATATGGTCTGCAGCTGAGAAACAACGAAAGACAGAGATAGAGTGTGTGTGCGTGCGTGCGTGCGTGCGTGCGTGCGTGCGTGCGTGCGTGCGTGCGTGCACGTCGGAAGTATACAGAAATAATTATGAAAGAAGCAGCCACAGAGAATGCAAATGAGTGTGAGAGCGACAACAAAAAAAATGTATGGGTTGACATGAGAGAGAGAGGGGGGGAGGAAGGGAAAGCTCAAATGAGTGTGAGAAAAGTGAGAGTGCAAACAAGGATGAGAATGTACCAGCAGAGCGGTGCAGAGTAGTAAACATTAATTTATTGGCTGTGGTTATTACAGAAAGGAGACAGGGTTCTGTGAGAGAGGAGAGGAGAGGAGGACAGGCAGTCTCCTCTCCTCTCCTGGTTTATGCTGACCTATACTGTGGTGGAGAGTAACATATTTACTTAAGTACTATATACTACTACTATATAACGCTGACGAAGGCTCCAAGCCGAAATGCGTACGTGCTCTGCAGCATACTATATGCCAACCATAAAATAATAAAGGACATGTCCGTGAGTGCTGGTGTTCTTTTCTTAGAGATTTCTTGTAAACTTAAGTAGGCCTACTGTACTTTTTGTGGTATTTGCACTTTACTTCATGGGTACTACAATGCTTTTACTTGTACTCCACTACATCTCGGATCCAAATATTGTACTTTTACTCCACTACACTTATTTGGAAACTTTAGTTACTATAGTTACTTTGAAGATTTTGATTATTATTACAAAACATACATGCAGTAACCACTACAACCCTATATTTCCGGTCATTTGAAAATAGTGCTGTTATTAAAAATGCTATTTTCAAAAAGATTTTTATACATTTGAAAACTTGAAATGTGACATTCTGCGTAATGAGCACTTCCTACTTTTGGTATACTTCAAGTACTTTTGTACTATTACGCAAGTCATTTTTTAATTCTGGACTTTTACTTTGTACATTGCAGAATTGATACTTTTACTTAAGTAAAACATTTGAGTATACTTTTCACCACCACTGGAGAGAGGAGACAGGGTTCTGTGAGAGCTAGAGGAGAGGCAGTCTCCTCTCCTCTCCTCTCCCCTTCCACGCACACTTCCTGGTTTGTCCTATATAATTTATGACTTGTCTCACCTCAGGAGGCTGCCCTGCAGATGCGTTCCCAGAGACCATCTCCAAGTCGTAATAGGAGCCATGTTTGGGTAAAAAGTTTCGATTCAGAAGGTTTCTTTTCTTTGGCCATGGGGTTCGGTCTGGTTCGGTCTTCTTCTTGTGAAGTTTAGCTTTTAATGTCACAAATCACAGCACGTATCTTGCTCTCTAATGCATAGCAGGATACATTAAAGTTTTAACTTGGTCCAGAGAGAAAATGTGCTTATCAGGAGTGTAATTGTATAGAGTTGTGCTTTCGTTCGAAATGTATACCTATTCTGCAAACTGTCAATCAATCAATCAATCATTATATAAGTCTAGACTTACCGTATATACACGTATGTGTGGGGCTCACATTTAAAAAAGTATTTAAAAAAAGTCTAGACTTACTTTGATGGAATTAGAACATTAAAATAAAACAAAATTGACACTGGGTGAAAAAATCGTGGGATAAAAAAATTATAATCACACCCGTGTGAAGTGAGGGGCGCTCGTCATCGTACATCAATTGTCAATGGCATTTAATGTTTGTTTTGCCACAAATTTACGTCATATTTGGCGGACATTTGACCTCATTTCTCCTTTAATTGTCAATGGCAAATATTGAAACGTGTGGGGACAAAAGCTCTATATAAGAGGGGCTAGCGCCCCTCAAAAATCACACCTGTGTGAATTGAGGGGCGCTCTTATCATCATCTCATGAACAACTGAATTTATGTGATTGGTTAGCCGATTTGCTCGTCTATGACATATACATTTTCCCCTTCATTGTCAATGGCATTTAATGTTTGTGTTGCCACAAATTTACGGCATATTTGAGGCACATAATATGACCTAATTTCTCCTTTCATTGTCAATATATGCAAATATGAGACGTGAGGGAACAAAAGCTGTATATAAGAGGGGATAGTGCCCCTCAAAATTCACACTTGCGTGAAGTGAGTGGTGCCTTTTATCACGATGATGATGTATGGTGATGATGTCCGATGATGATGTATTGATACATGGTGTCACAGGGGGGTCGACACACACACACGATTCTAGGTTCGATTTGAGGGATTTTGAGGACACACAAACAAATCCACACGTTGGACTGGTCACTCTGTGAAGTGAGTACAATGCACCTGTACCACAATACAATGCAGCTATACCACAACCACAGTACAATGCACCTGTACCACAGTACAACACCATTATACCACAGTACAATGCACCAGTACCACAGTACAATCATGCACCTGTACCACAGTACAATGCACCTGTACCACAGTACAACACCATTATACCACAGTACAATGCACCTGTACCACAGTACAATCATGCACCTGTACCACAGTACAATGCACCTGTACCACAGTACAATCATGCACCTGTACCACAGTACAATCATGCACCTGTACCACAGTACAATGCACCTGTACCACAGTACAATGCACCTGTACCACAGTACAATGCACCTGTACCACAGTACAATGCACCTGTACCACAGTACAATCATGCACCTGTACCACAGTACAATGCACCTGTACCACAGTACAATCATGCACCTGTACCACAGTACAATCATGCACCTGTACCACAGTACAATGCACCTGTACCACAGTACAATGCACCTGTACCACAGTACAATGCACCTGTACCACAGTACAATGCACCTGTACCACAGTACAATGCACCTGTACCACAGTACAATCATGCACCTGTACCACAGTACAATCATGCACCTGTACCACAGTACAATGCACCTGTACCACAGTACAATGCACCTGTACCACAGTACAATCATGCACCTGTACCACAGTACAATCATGCACCTGTACCACAGTACAATCATGCACCTGTACCACAGTACAATCATGCACCTGTACCACAGTACAATGCACCTGTACCACAGTACAATCATGCACCTGTACCACAGTACAATCATGCACCTGTACCACAGTACAATGCACCTGTACCACAGTACAATGCACCTGTACCACAGTACAATCATGCACCTGTACCACAGTACAATCATGCACCTGTACCACAGTACAATCATGCACCTGTACCACAGTACAATGCACCTGTACCACAGTACAATGCACCTGTACCACAGTACAATGCACCTGTACCACAGTACAATGCACCTGTACCACAGTACAATCATGCACCTGTACCACAGTACAATGCACCTGTACCACAGTACAATGCACCTGTACCACAGTACAATGCACCTGTACCACAGTACAATGCACCTGTACCACAGTACAATGCACCTGTACCACAGTACAATCATGCACCTGTACCACAGTACAATGCACCTGTACCACAGTACAATGCACCTGTACCACAGTACAATGCACCTGTACCACAGTACAATCATGCACCTGTACCACAGTACAATCATGCACCTGTACCACAGTACAATCATGCACCTGTACCACAGTACAATGCACCTGTACCACAGTACAATGCACCTGTACCACAGTACAATGCACCTGTACCACAGTACAACGCAACTGTACCAAAGTACAGTACAACACAACTATACCACAGTACAATGCACCTGTACCACAGTACAGTAGTACAACACAACTATTATTAGCACTTTTGGGAAACCCTAACTATGACCGCAGTTTTTGCCACGTACATGTGCGTCCCCACACGTGCGCATATGGTTGGACAGCCGTGTGCAGCCGCAGAGGACTATAGCTCAATATATAGCTCAACGTTAGCAGCAGGTTGTTTACAAATGGAGCAGAACTCACCCTGTGCCTGTGTGTGTCTTGCGAATGACAGGTCGCACAAGCAATGACTAGTCGTGCGACGGTGCGTGCGTGTCTTCACCGATGGGTCGCAAGCACGTGCGTGTGTTTGTCGCGCCGACGGGACGCTTCGTCCTGTGAACTGTGCTGCCTCCAGGGTTGCCAGGTTAGCTTTTGCGTCAGAAACAAGGAATAATTATGAATAGATCTAATACTCTTGATGCTTTTGAATTTGAATCCTGAGAAGTAACAGTTTGACATCTGAGGTTTCCACCCGACAGAGACGATAATACAGTCCAGAATTTGAATACATAAATCCTATATACTTAGTTGTACGTCAAATTGTGAAAATACAAGCTTGTGAGGATGGGCTGTGTTGTTAGCTTGCAGATTAGCTAGTGAAAATGGCCCTGGGAGGAAAACAAGGTTTGATGGAATGCATTCTTATTACAGTAGATATATGAGCGGTGGGGTTTTTCTAATGCCAGCTCGCATATACTGTGGTGGTTCTTATATCAGTGTGACCGTTGTCTGATAAGGCTCCTGTTAGGGAGATCAACGGCGGGCATCAGCTTCCTTGATTGGCCAAACATTACATGACGTTAGTGCAACTGAACCATCAAGAGATAGCGCACATAATAACAATCCATATCAGGGACATATTGACACACCAATACAGTGACAAAGACAGAGCAAGAGTGACAGAGTGAGCCTCACAAGACCTCCAGTAAACATAATAGCACTCCATTCTTCTTACTCAGAAAGACCGGTAAGCCACCGGTTTTGTGGTGTTGGCAAGGGACATGTTTCGCTGGGCCGTGCATCTAGAAGGAGCACCAAACACCTCCATGTACGACAATGCTGCTGTAGCAGTGGGATACAATGTGTACTTTTTTGGAGGGGCCAACAAGTTTGACACGGAGATTGTTGAGATTGTCGTCCGCATCTTCAACACAGTATCTTTATGCTGGATGACGTTGGTTATGTCTGACGTAATGAAATCACACCCGTGTGAACTGGGTGACCATAGCAACCATGCTAATTTTTTGGTACGAACAGACACGTAAACTAACAAAGCCAGTTGTAGGAGTGGTTTACACCACTCAAAAAAGGTGGCACAGGTCTCCGCCAGACCGGGCCAAGACCTGCAAATGTTGGATGTTTTACTTGAGTCTACAGATTCTGTAAATATTAGGAAAGTGGAAGGCAACACTTGACTGCCATTGACGTCCCGGATGTCAATGGCAGGTTTTCAGTGATTCCGCTAGAGGGCGCTCTTCTTCTTTTATCCCGTCCGCCTCCACGTTATCAGATTTCGAAATATAAATGTATCTCCCAGGTTCCCAGGGGACATACTCATCCCACCACAGGACGGGGAAATAGAGACATACACACAAAGTAAAAAGCAAAAGCATGATTCTGATTGTACTGTGGTATAGTTGTATTGTACAGTGGTACAGTATATTAAAGTGTATTGTACTGTGGTAGTTGTATTGTACTGTGGTGCAGTATAATAAGTGTATTGTACTGTGGTAGTTGTATTGTACTGTGGTGCAGTATAATACGTGTATTGTACTGTGGTGTACAGTTGTATTGTACAGTGGTACAGTATTTTTATTATTTTTCTGCAGGCATGTTTGTAGACCCCAGTATACTCCATAATATGGAGTATACTGGGGTCTACAAACATGCAAACATTATATGAAAGCGGCGACCATCAATTTACCTTTTAGCATTGCTCCGGTTGCTATGCAACGCCTCCGTCCCCACCAGCTATGGGATTTTTACATCCAGGTTCCATTTATCTCCATTAAAAGCAGGATTTTCAATGCCCTGTATCTCTAAAGCTTTGAGCGCTGTCCATGGTGAGCCGTCACGCATCCGATTTCATTTGTGACATGTAACCGTTTCTGACGAGAGGCACTAATGCTAACGATGACTGCTCAACAGCCTCCCTGATAACCCGGAAATTAAACGGAGGCTCGTAGAACGGCTGGCAAGGCTTAGCTGTGCGTATGCCGCCACCTAGCAGGCAATAAAAGAGTTAAAGGACCACTTCACCACTTTTCAACATCTCTTCATATAATTGGTCCTCACTAATGTTCATGATAAAACACCACCATTTTTTCCTACTCAGTCTGTGTCTCGTAGGAGAGCTTTGGGCAGTTCGGACACCCGTCCACCAGTGACATCATCATTAGGCAGATTTTTTTTTAAACAAGATTTGTTTTAAAATATATTTAGCTTTTTATTATCGTGAGAACGATGGCTTCAACTTTTGCATTGCAACTTTTCAGGAAAAGAAAGCCTGCCGTTTCTATTAGCTTGGATTCACCATCGATGATGTCACTGGTGGACGGATTTCTGAACTGCCCACAGCCTTCCTATGAGACACAGACTGAGTAGGAAAAAATTGTGGTATTTTATCATGAACATTAGTCAGGACCAATTATAGGAAGAGAAGTTGAAAAGTGGTGAAGTGGTCCTTTAAGTGTATTGTACTGTGGTATATTGTATTGTACTGTGGTACAGTATATTAAATGAATTGTACTCTGGTATAGTTGCATTGTACGGCTGTCGGCTGTAGGTGGGGGATGATGAATGAAATCAACAAAGCAATCTGCTTTTTTTATGCCAATGCACCCTTCATTGCAAAACATGTCAATCAAATCACAGCACTAATCTCCCCTTATTATATAATTAGTAGGGGAGCCTATCACTTTCCGTGATTTTGGAATGTTAATTTTTGGAGACAGGTATATCTTGATTCTTGGGGTTACCAGAATGCCAAAAAAACATGTCTCCAATTTTTTATGTCAGGTTTAGCATGTTTAATTAGCATAATTAGCTAATAAATTGTCAAAAACGGAAATGGCAATAACTTTGCTTCTAGGTAACTTATAAAGGTGATCTAAGAGTCTGAGTCCATGTTTGTGATGTCCAGAAATTAATCTGTTACCATTGTGAAGTCATACAAGCTTTCCTAATTAGCATAATTGCCATAAATTATGCAAAAACGAGGTGAACATCAGCAAATTGCTGCATGTTTTACTTTTAGTAAACTTTGAAAGCTTCTCACAGACTCCATGTGTATGTATACAACTCCAGGAATAATTATCATCCTATGAATAAATCATGCAACCTTTTGTCTATGTAATAATTATGTAATAATCACACCAAAACCAGAAATAGCTATATTTCGTTGCTTTAAGTTAATTAATAAATGTGATCTTACAGACAGTAAGTCTGTTTGCATGTCTAGAAAATATTCTCTTTCCATAACTAGGATATGCAACCTTTCCATTATTAGCTTAATATATATATATATATATATATATATATATATATATATATATATATATATATATATATATCCCTCATAAAATAAAGAACAATATGAGAAATGGTCACAGAATTATCACATGATTTTTATTCTAATATTTACAGAAAGTTTTGAAAACACATTTAATTGAAGGGTCTCCATCTTCGTCATCGTCAATCCCCAACAGATGTGCCTTGTTTACATTACCACACACCTCTAATCATCTGCCCCACACATGCACATCTCAGAGCAGTTCAAATTTTGAGATCGACAAGAACAATGTGATATGCACTGTGATTTCTTGCAGACACATTTGATCAGTTGGGTAATGGTGGCTGGGCCGTGGGTATCCCGTGTTGTGACTGGCACCAGTTGATCTCCCTCAGCCTCCCATCCATTTTTAGTTTCTGGTGGCATCTGTGGGTTAGGTACGTGGTCCTGATCCCATACCATTGCCTGATAATATGCATGGGTAATGGCTTGATTTAATGCTGCTTGTGTAGGTGGCAGCTTCTCGGCTTCTAATTGTTTCTTTGTGAATAACCTCCACCTGAGCTCATCAACATCCACAGGATTTGTACCGGGCTCGTACAGCTGGCAAACAAATGCTTCAATCTTTTTTGACAGTTGTACCCTTCCAGCTAAGAGTGTAACTGTCATAGATGGAATGGCATTGGTACAGGCAATGGGAAAGCCACCATGGATCAAGACATGTTCCCAGTAAGCTGACCACTCCATAGCCACACTGGACAGGAAGACCAAAGAACATAGTGAGATCCATGTAGTATTTGACCGACGCCAGGGTGGAAAGCCCCGGGCCCCTACCACTTATCATGTGGAAGACAACACACCGATAGGGAAGTGTCAGAAAAATAGTTCTTGTCAGGTATCAGCACCAAAGATGAGCTGACTGTCTTATCTTGCTAAGAAAGCCCTCCAACACTTCCAGGTGAAACCCAATGTTTTTATAATCACGTCAAGGCTGTCCACTCAAACTCTATCGATGTAAAACATCTCCACAGCGTACAGGAAGAGGCTGACACAAGGATAATCCTGCACAGCCTGGATGCTGTCCGAAGAGGGGCAACACAGCTCTACATTGAGTCCCCTGACACTGATGTCTTTGTTATTACAATACGACGGTACCATCAGCTGTGCAAGGACACCTATTTCATCACCGGTGTGGGGAGCAAAAAACGTATCATCGCTGGAGCCAGTAGTGCAGGCACTGGGTAAAACGAGGACTTCAGCCTTACCAGGGTTCCATGCCGTCTCTGGAGCTAATCAGACAGCTCCAGGGAATTTAACCTGTTGGCCAGGTCTAAACAGGTGTCCTGTGGAGGTGGTATCTGCAGTTGCTACTGTATATACTATGAGCTACAAAAAGGCTCAGTTCTGACGCAGCACGTACCTAACCCACAGATGCCACCAGCAACTGAATATGGATGGGAGGCTGAGGGAGCTCAACTGGTGCCAGTCACAACACGGGATACCCACGGCCTAGCCACCATTACCCAACTGATCAAATGTGTCTGCAATAAATCACAGTGCATATCACATTGTTCTTGTCGATCTAAAGATTTGAACTGTTCTGAGATGTGCATGTGTGGGGCAGATGATTAGAGGTGTGTGGTAAGCAAGGCACATCTGTTGGGGATTGACGATGACGACGAAGATGGAGACCCTTCAATTTTCAAAACTTTCTGTAAATATTAGAATAAACAATCTGATAATTCTGCGACCATTTCCCATATTGTTCTTTCTTGCGACTGCAGGTCGCGTTTAGGAAATTATGCATTTCTCGAGTCGTTAGTCAGTTGTTTGGTTGGTCATGCCTCGTGACATCACGTGACATCAGGGATGGAGATCCCTGATGTCATCAATATTGACAAGAAACTGTACCTCAAACCCTTAGATCTCCATATATGGAGCTGACCTGACATTCCGGACATTATGTTGATCCTTCCCCATCCATCCTTCCTCTTTGATGTCTCCCTTTTGACTGATACCTGTCCATTTAAACTATAGACGGACGGGCCTGCCCCAAAGTTATTAGTTCTCAACAGGCCCGAAAATTAAATTAGATCTCTATATGGAGCTGACCTGTTCTGACATTCCATATGTTGATCTGACCTCATCAAACCCTGTACACTCAAGACACGCTCCATATATGGCCAGTTCAGAATACATTCCATATGTTGATCTGACCCCCCATGCCAATGCACCAGCACTCGCCCAGCAGTCTGTCATGACCCAGGCAGATATGTTGATCTGACCCCCCATTCCAAAGCACCAGCACTCGCAGAGCCCTTTAGTGCGAGGTCGCTTCTAATATTTTCTAGACATGCAAACAGACTTACACTGTCTGTAAGATCATGCGTATTAATTAACTTAAAGCAAAGAAATATAGCTATTTCTGGTTTTGGTGTGATTATTACATAATTATTACATAGACAAAAGGTTGCATGATTTATTCATAGGATGATAATTATTCCTGGAGTTGTATACATACACATGGAGTCTGTGAGAAGCTTTCAAAGTTTACTAAAAGTAAAACATGCAGCAATTTGCTGATGTTCACCTCGTTTTTGCATAATTTATGGCAATTATGCTAATTAGGAAAGCTTGTATGACTTCACAATGGTAACAGATGAATTTCTGGACATCACAAACATGGACTCAGACTCTTAGATCACCTTTATAAGTTACCTAGAAGCAAAGTTATTGCCATTTCCGTTTTTGACAATTTATTAGCTAATTATGCTAATTAAACATGCTAAACCTGACATAAAAAATTGGAGACATGTTTTTTTGGCATTCTGGTAACCCCAAGAATCAAGATATACCTGTCTCCAAAAATTAACATTCCAAAATCACGGGCATCAAAATTTGATTGATAGGCTCCCCTACTAAATGGAACCCAACAGGAGTTGGGTGTGCGCCTGAAAGTAATGCTGACATTTAACAAGATCACAATCCTCCTAAAAATATTGTGGTTAAGAGAGTGTATGCGCACACACACCCACATGTGATCAGTTGTTATAATAATAACAGATTGTGCATTGCAGAAACGTTCCTCATAATATTGTCAGCATATTATACGCTGCCAGGATTTTATATGGTAAATAATTTCCACAAAGATTGTTTAATTCTACAAAATAGTCTGACCTCTTGCCAAGATGGTTCATTTCAACAACGTAAACAGTAAGAGACAGAGTATACTGTCACTGGTGGATATTGTGAAACTTTTCATATTTTGTTGGAGGATTTTTTTCTTTTTCTTATGCCAGACCTGCCAAATAACACAATTCTTACAGGGAATGAAGTCTCATTTTCTCTTTTAATCATACTCTAATCGGCTTTTGGATTAAGTGAAAGTTTAGTTTTCTTCCCTCTCGAGTTGTGTCCTCAGGCGACGGTGTGCCATCCTGTTGGAGAGAGGAAATCCTTTAATTCAGGACCACAAACTCAATATTTACCTTGTGTAGCGGGCCATTAGCCCCAATGCTAATGGCAGCCAAGGTTTTTCTTTTTTTTAACCAGGTGACATAGCACACCTTGCCAATGTTTTGTTTTGAGCGAGTGTGTTTGCATATTCATATTTAAGGCACATTTTGCTATGGATTATTATTATTTTAAATACAGCTTTGTTACAAACCAGCAGTGGTGGACAGTAACTAAGCATATTTACTTGAGTACTGTACTTAGGTACATTTTGGGGAGTGTCTGTGCTTGTAAATTAATCACTTAAGCCGTACTTTAAAAATAGTGCAAATTGCAGATCTACAGGCTGACAACGTGTCCCATCACAATGCGTCATGAGCTTGTAGATCTGCTACAGTTATGTTCACTAAAATTGAGATGTTATTGAAAACTTTAGGAAAATCCCCCCAAAAAAAGTCCAATTTTCATTACAGCAATGCCTTGATTTCAAAAATACAATTAATTTCTAATTTGTACTTAAGTAATTTTAAAAGCAAGTCATTTTGAATACTTTAATATACTCAAGTATACATTTGACTGAGCAACTGACGTTAGTATAGTTTCTTTCACTCTAGAACTGGGGTTGAGCACTTTGTCCACCTCCGGTTTTGAGGGAGCGTGTGAGCATTTATGGCACATTTTGCTATGGAAAAAATTCAGCTACTCTGCTTTACGACCCAGCACCTTGAACTCCGCCGCCTGCTTCCACCATGACTTGTTTACTGTCAGTCCAAATTCGCATTTGTTACACTGTTGCTTTTCAAAGAGATTTTTTTTTTCTGTCAGGTTGATCCCGTCTCGTTGGGTTGAAGTGGGTTCATGATGTTTGCTGGTATAGGCTTGGATTTTCCACACCCCTCTCCCCAAAGAACAAAAATATGGTGGTAGGGAGTTAATGAGAGAGAGGGGGGGGGAGTGAGGGAGAGAGAGAGAGAGAGAGAGAGAGAGAGAGAGAGAGAGAGAGAGAGAGAGAGAGGGAGAGAGGGAGAGAGAGAGAGAGAGAGAGGGAGAGAGGGACAGACCGGAACACAGACCGAGGGGGAAAGAGACAGAGACATGACTTACGAGGAGCGAGGAGGGCTGCAAGACCACAGGGCTGCTTCCTTCCTAGCTCCATCATGCTCACCCAGGGGCCGTCGGCCGACGTCTCACCAAACAGCCCAGTATTTTTAGCTCTTTAATCGGAGGGGGAAATGCCACCTCTGGGCCTTCGGGGTCTAGGTGGGGAGCAGCCAAACATCCCCCTGGCCCATCCGGAGCCACACTGACTGGAACACCCTGGCCTGACCCCCGGGCCCTGCAGGATATCACAGCCCGGGTCAAAGAGCAAGGCCTATGTGTGTGTGTGTGTGTGTGTGTGTGTGTGTGTGTGTGTGTCAGATTTGGACTGGTCCTTATGTTTTTGTGCGGATAAGTGTGTGTGAGTGTGTGCATGCGATTGTCTGTGGATGTGTTTTATCATGTGCCTGTGTTTGTGTGCGACACATTTTCCTTGTGTTCACATTTTAATCTGTGTGTGTGTGTGTGTGTGTGTGTGTGTGTGTGTGTGTGTGTGTGTGTGTGTGCAATTTACAATTTATAATTTAGGCATTTAGCAGATGTGTGTGTGCGCGTTATTTCCGTCATTTTGTATACTGTAGGCTATTATACTTTGTTTTTCATGTTCCAAGACAAATTGAATATATAACTATGGCTTAATGCTATACGGTTCTCATTAGAACTAAACAAATCAACATGTCCATTATACCCACATGGGTGATTTTAATGACGAGCTCACTTCATACGTCTGTGTTAGTGAGGTCACTCCACAAGTCAAATAAATGTCTTCCACCTCATTGATCTCTGCCAGCTCCGTTTTGGATGAATTTACCATTGTACAGCTTCCTTTCCTGTTGCACGGTGTACAGCCCTGTTGTTATCCAGAGACACGCGGAAGGCAAACCTCAGCCCCACCGCGACCTTGGTAAGACAAGAACTTCCTTTCTGTATGGGTGGAAGGTAACTAAGTACATTTATTCAAGTGCTGTACTTAGGGACATTTCACCGCTGGAAGAAACTCCAGTCACTCAATGTTAATAGTATTTGTAGTAGTAACAGTATAGCACAATTAGAAATGTGCACTCTATGGCCAGAACAATAATGTAGTCTGTGTGTTTGACCAGGGTTCGACTGGATTGCTGGATGACCATAATGGCCATAATGCTTTGGTGCACTCACCCCACATTGAGGAGAGAGGGAGGGCTGTCTTTCTGAGACAACATGTAGTCCAGGAAGGAAGTGAGACCAGTGTCTGTGACATGACAGACACTTTGAAATACTCAAATATCTAAAAACACATACTGTATTACCCACATAAAAACCCCCTAGGAAAGTGTTTCTTGTCTCCCAAACATCATTAAAATAAGATCTGGTTGCAAAAGAGGTGAAGTGGCCCTTTACAATTTTGAGGTTTATTTTGTTTGTTTTTTACTTTACTGGAGTATTTCCATTTTTTGTTGTTGCTTTATTTCCTTTATTGATAGGTTTTGGTAGCTTGACGGGAAAGGGGGAGAGAGACAGGGGATTGGTCGCCGGGCTCGAGACTCGAACCCACGACACGCTGTCAGGCTGGATTACCGTAGCCTGGCTAATAAACCAGACCGAATCAGCCGTTGGCAAGTGTGATTTGAGTCTGGCTTATTAGCCAGGCTAGGATTACCGGCCTAGGTGCCTGGACCACTCAGCCCCGGACGTATTTCCAATTTTCAATCATTTGACAATCTACTCCACTACATCTCAAAGGCAAATATTGTACTTTTACTCCAGTATACAGTAATCATCAGACCATTACCATTCTTTAGAATTGGGACAAATCATGTCCTACCAAGACATTTCAACTTATTATTTGAAACTTGTAACAGACTATTTCTACAATAGGGTATTGAATTGTAGAACTTCTTCCATCAATGCTCTATAACTACTATCTGTTCTGATGGCCTGAGATCCATGCGCACATTAGTGGTGGGACAAAAACAATTTGATACTGCGAGTGCGATATATCGCCATGCTTCCTCTGGAAGCATGGCGTGTGTTATATTTTATTATAACACACGGGTGCTACATTATATTACGGTTTACCCCAGTGTGCAAACTCTCGGTAGTGGTACGACCAAAAATATATATAATTAAATGGATGGTTGGCCGATAACATAACCTAATTTTAACCCATACTGACCTTTTAGAGTAGAATAGACAAAAGAAAATCTAGATTTTATTGGTCAGTGTTAATGCATTTGTTTTGTTGCTTTGTATGTTTTCTTGTCTCCTGCCCCAAAATTGAATGTGGGTAGGGAAAAATACAAAGGTATTTTGTTTTGTCTATGTTTTGTTTGTATTGTTGCTCCCTGTCCCCTTTCCCCACAAGGACCACAATGGAAACAAGCCTGCCGGCTTTCTAATGTCTGTATCCTTTTGAATTATTTTTCAACCAATCTGTCAAACCACAGCATGAAACCCACCCGCAGTACTGATCCTCTCTGTCAAGTAGAAAACATGCTCTGCTATTTGAAGAGGATAAGTACAACAGAACAATAACAATACAATGGATAACTGACATGAATCACATTGGAATCCTATGAGGCCCAGAGTCATGGCATACAAGTCAATTGTAGCCACACTACCCGTGCGTGCTGTGTATTTCTATGGATCTGTGCTAGGATCCATGCGTTGTTCTATGTCAAACTGAATTGTGGGAATCGCAGTTCTACCAAAACCAAGCTGTCTGCAAAAATGAATTATGTTACACAGAATTACCTTAGATAGCCTACAAGGTAATGTTAAACGGAACATGATACTGTTGTCGCACCAAATACAGACATGCACTTCTAAAAGGGAGTAGATTGTTTTAATGTTTCATCTTTAGCATCTGTGTAAAACCAGAATTATTCTCAAAGGTTACGTTTTTCTTTGACACTCCATCTCAACCGTCGGAACCAAAACAACAACATGCAATTCCTTCCACACTCCCCCATTACCATAATTCTTCCATCACTTGTAACGAAATAACACACACAGACATTTAGCACAGTGAGCGCTGCACCCGTGCAAGCACATACAAACACACTAAGTTCCAATACCAACTGTGTCCGCTGAAGGAGATGCTAATCTTTAATCCAGATATTGAAAATTAGAGACAGAGTTCTTTTCAAGCTGGTTGGACCTCTCTCTCTCTCTCTCTCTCTCTCTCTCTCTCTCTCTCTCTCTCTCTCTCTCCCTCTCCCTCTCCCCCCCTTCTCTGTTTTCCATCCCTGCCTCTCCTCTCTCATCCCGTCTCTCCTGGATTCTCTGGTCAGGAAAATGTTTAGTGGTTGATTCCTACTTCCTGTAATTACCCCATTAGTCACGTCCCAGTAGTGGAGAGAGACAGCGGGGCAGAGGGCATCCAGGCTTCCTCCAACGCCCACAGTAAGAGGCCCGATGGCCCTCCACCACGCCTCTGCGATACACTGCAGAATTCAATCAAAGCCACTTCAAATGTTACTGAAATGTCCAGTCTTTCACATAATGAAAATGTGGCTAATATATAAAATCCAACTGCAATAACAACAAATCTGTCGAGCAGCAATATATAACTTTCCTCTACCCCGAATTTGGATAAATTGAATCTTGACCATGACCTTCAGGTCAAAATTCGTGTCAGATCCGGGTGACGAGATCTACAGTAAATGTCTCAATAGAAGAGCAGGGAGACAAAATACAACCACCCCCATTGTAAAAGGTATTGTATTAACATACTCTACAGATTGGACAAAATGTATTCATTTTAAAAAGTTAGATAGTGACTAGGCTTTAAACCTTGCAGGAATTCTCCTGCACACGCACGCACGCACGCACGCACACACGCACACACGCACACACGCACACACGCACACACACACACACACACACACACACACACACACACACACACACACACACACACACACACACACACAGCAGGTCATGTCTGTAATGTTTTAATGTCATTGTCAATCAGAGAAATAAAGAGAGTGGCGTTCAGTAGAGTGGTGTGGCGGTCTCTCTATTGAGTTAGGGCAGACATTAGCGCCAGAGCCTGTCTCTGTAGCTCACAGACACTGTAGTCTCCTTCTCATCTCTCCCCTCTCTCTCTCTCTCCTCGGTGCAATACGCAGTGCCCCCCACCGACTGACCAATAGTACAGGCTGATCATAAACTAATCCGATTGATGTACTATAACTTGTTTTCCAGCCCACTCAATCTAATTTGCCTGGAGCCAGCCTCGCAGAGATGATTGTCAATATGATTCTCTCTCTCCCTGCTGTCTCTCTCTGTCTCTCTCTCGGTGGATTTGTAAAAGAGGATGTGTAGTGGTGGAGACGCGAGGCATTGCCTGTGATGGAATCTACAGCACCCGGAGGAAAAATGGACTGAATATTCTGCACGGTGCGTGTACATGCATTATAGCAGAGTGTAGCTTTATGAGCTGATCCTGCAGAGGTGCAGAATTAAGACTATAATTATATTAAGAATATATCAGCACTTTTGCACGTTGCTTTCTGTATCCGTTTCCATTTTCTTGGTTGAATTACTGTAGTGATAGGCTGGGCAGCCTGGTCTCAGTGGGTGGCACCATTCGGAGTGTTTAATGTTTTCACTCTTTTGAGTGAAGAGTGCATAGTATACATGTCTGTGTTTGACCTTGAACTGTAGGCGAGACAGATAACCTGGAAACCAGACGAAACTGCCATTGCAAAGACTTTTTGGATTTGACTCCCTCCAAAGTATCAGAAACCAGTATGCAAACCAGTATGCAAATAAGGGGGCAGGTTTATAAAAAAAATTAAACCGCCCCTTGGAAATGCACTGGTTCCACTAATATCTACGCAGTGATATTAGTCTGGCCTTGCCAGGCTAAAGCAGAGAGGAAGGTGAGCGCTGGTAGATCAGGTGCAGAACACTGATGGAGGGCAATGTTTCCATGAACCTGGCCTGACCTCTTGTTGGAGAGGGAAAGAGAGAGAGCGAGAAAGAGAGTGTGTGTGTGTGTGTGTGTGTGTGTGTGTGTGTGTGTGTGTGTGTGTGTGTGTGTGTGTGTGTGTGTGTGTGTGTGCGTATGCGTGTGTGTGTGTGTATGCGCGTGTGTGTGTGTGTGTGTGTGTGCAATGAGACAGTAACAGAGACAGTGGGAGAGACTGTTTTGACTTGAAAGAGCCAAGAAAGCCATTGCAGGGGTAAACAATACAAAACATCCACAGCGTTTGTCCCAGGTCCAAAGCCCGTTCTCCGTCCAAATCCACGGCTTAAGAAGAGGCAGGCTCAACGTAATCACAAGAGTGCTTGTATGAATTAGTAAGCACTCAGCAAAACTGTTAAACTCCAGCTGACATCTGTGCACGTCGTTAAATGGCCTCCACGGAGCGAGAAAGGCCCTTCTCTTTTTACGCATGTTTACGCAGGGCACTGGCATAAGTGCGCCACTGTAAACACAAAATAATTTGTCAGCGTACATTCGCCGGGGGTCAAGAGGTTACAGTGAAAATGCCTTTGTATAATGTTATTGTTTTTTATTTTTTGCTTCCCTTCTTTTTTCAGTGGTGACCCACAAAGAGGTGGACAAAGGAAAATGATCCGTATGCACTCAAGTAATGAAGTATCTCTCGCCACCGCTTTTGTGTCAGGCCGCACAATGGCCATCGAGTGATACGGATCCCCCCTCAGACGGGCAAAGTGGCCGCCTATTGTGAGAGCGGGGCGTACAGGATCCGAGACCTAGCCTCTCTCCTCAATGTAGCCGGAGTAATTATGATATAATTTTTCCTCTGGATTTCACCAAGTCCTCTCACTTTACTCAAAGCGCCTTGAGTTGGGCAGGCAGTAAACAGTAGGTGGCGAAAGCTCCCTAACATGAGAGAGAGGGTTGTGAGAGGGAGGGGGGCGGACAGGGGGGGATGTCAGGAACTCCAAAAAGGCTTTCCAGAAAAACTAACTGATCTTCTCTGTCCAGGGACCAATGTGAGCGTATATTGTATTCTGATGCTGGCTGTACTAGTCATTTTATACGGTGTTGACAGCTTTGAGGTCTATTATCAGGTTCTAGAATCGTGTTTGAGCAGAGATCGACACAGAAGCACTTAATTATTATACACTGAGGTGCTGTCACTGGATTTTAACTGAAACATATTGTGTGTTGTAAAACAACCTGAAAGTAGCTTACCTCATAAACCCTATATACTTTGTTGATTGGGGCCCAGCAGGGGTCTGTACTTGGTGTGTCCCCCCCCCCCCCCCCCCCCCCCCCCACATGTTTGCTTAATGTTTGCTTAAAGATTGTCTCTTTTCGCTGAATGTTTGCATATTGCGGCATGCCCAGTATAGGGACGCAGGGATTAACATGGTTTAGGTGTGTCACTTTTTACTCAACAGTGAATCAAATGTGTTTTGAAATGCATTATTCTGTGTTCATTGTGCTAACGTTGCACCAAATTACACTACCCCCCCCCCCCCCCCCCCCCAATGTACCAATGTACTTAATGTACGTGTGCCTGTGCCCCGTGGTTACGCACACCGTAAACGAGGGCTTGCGTATACAATGTCATCACAACATACACATTCCTTGTGGTGACAACAGCTCCTTACAGGGAGCTGAAGTGATATCATCATAAATTGTCACCCACATGAGCCGTCTGTCTCACTATCACAGTAGTTACTACACACAGGGATAAGACGCCTGCAGTCAAGCTGTTCTCACTGTTTATGCAACAGCCTGTCTCGGAGATGGACTGATAGTACAGCTGCCCTGGGACGGCATCCTCTTGTTACCCCACCTCCACCCCCCAGTGTGACAACATCTCAGCCCCCAGTGTGACAACATCTCAGTCAGTACGGTATCACAAAGCTACATTTTTACATATATATCACCTTTTTGAGGGGCGCTACGTCATGTGGCAGCCAAGTCTATGGGATTGTTTAGGGCACTTTAACGTAAATCGTTTGCCAGCCATGTCTATGCACTTTAATGTTTGTTTTAATGGATAACGTAAGACGTCATGTGGCCGATATAAATACATCTTGTGACTGATTCCGTTTTAAACAATAACACATCATGTGGAGGACGATGAGGATGATGATACTGTCAGATTGTTAGCCACACCACTAAAGCACGAGAAGGAAATGGTCTGTAGACATTTTTAAAGCGCAGCTCACGACTCACTTCTACACTCTTGCTTTTAATTGATCCTTTATTTCTTTTGTTATTCATGTCCTCACTGTATTGCATTACTGCCTTGCTTTTCTTTCTTTTTTCTCCATTGCTCTGTAAAGCACTTTGAGCTGCATTTCATGTCATGAAAGGTGCTATACAAATAAAGTTTTATTATTATTATTATTATTTTTAGAAAGTATGACGACAATGTCGAGTTTGAGCAATGGTACGATAGAAATGGTCCCTTGATTTTAAGCCAAGAAAACACCAGCCAGGTAAATAGATAAGGACGTGAACATTACAAGGTGGGCAATGATAAAGATGATGATGCAACACCACTGACAAGCAAATTGACTATTAAGAAGAGATGGCAGTGTGATTATTATTATTTTTAATTATTATTTTACTTCAGAGCAATAGAATATCTGGTTTCTCTTATCATATCCAAGGTTTGGTGTTCAAAGCATTGAGGCATGTATCTCTGTAAATACATCCACATTCCTACCATTGCAATTCGCCTGACTCTTACAGACAGCAAATTCTATTCAAATGTTGTCTTTTGGTTCCATTTGTATTATGTTAATGTATCTAACCTGAAGAAGGCCTGAAGGCTGTTATCTGTTGAAACATTTGTTTTCTATTCCTCTGCATCCATAATACAATATGGGTACTTGTGTGTGCGGACACCTTTATGTCTCTTGAAGACTATGGTCATTTGGATTCTTCTGCACGGCCGGTACCACTACAAGAACTTTGGTGTCCGTAGCATTCCTGCACACATGTACAGTATCTAACCTAAGCAGAAAGTCTCTCTTTTGTTCCCCATTATCTGTCAACCACCAAGGCTGGGTGCGTGTGACCTCTGCGTGACTCCCCCTGATACACATGGAGTTTCATCAGGAGAACATAACCTGCGTGGAGGTTCACTCTAATCTCCCAGTTGAGCAGGTGACCCGATCTACCAGCAGAGACCGCTAGTGCCGCGAAAAGGACACGATCCCTCATCGGCTTCCCACTCCTGACCACGACACTTCTACATCACCAAGGAGTGTTTTACCTCTATCTACACCACCAAGACGCACCACCAACACCAATGCTTTGTAAAAAATATATATATTTGGCAAAAAAAATAACAATAATTGTTCTTTTTAGTTGCTACTGCTACTCCTCAGAGACATCTTCTTCTCTACTTAGGGTGGCTTCCCGGTCTCCAGAGACGCTCCCATAGTTATTTACGTGGCGGGGGAGACGTGGCGGCCTGTGTTTACCCAAAGCAGGCGGAGTACAGCGCGCAGGGAAAGCGATAGCTGGTCTCCAAGGTTCCACATCAACATGGAAAGTGAGAGCGCCAGTCTATTGATCACATCCATGGGGAGAGATAAGCTGTCGCCACTCGTGAACTCATCTCATGGGTTACGTGTGTGTGTGTGTGTGTGTGTGTGTGTGTGTGTGTGTGTGCCGTGCGTGCCTGTGTTTATTGTATAGTTTATATGTAACATGTCATAAGGAATTAATAACTCCTTTTTTCACTCTACACCAGATGTTAGTCACAACACATTGTGAGCATGTAGGCCAGCTTGTTTTGCTGAATGTACTTAAGCTGCTACAGTATAGAGCGCCGAAGTCCTGACGCCACTCTCTCATCCCCTCGATTGCCCTGGTTCACGGAAGTCATTTCTCTATGGAGGAGAAGCTCATCTTAAAATCTTCTCATATAAACATTGTGGTCCAAAAATAAACAAGCTGTCTCTGCATTATTGTCAGGGAGTGTGTCTGTGTGGTTTACGACCGTCAGTGACTCATATATAATGAGTCTGCTTCTAGCGAAAATGTCACTAATTCAGTAGCAGTAATAAAAGAATGTCACTAATTCAATAGCGTTTTCTCTCAGTCAGTTGATTCTTCATATCCATATGAGTGTAACGGCCGGGATGACATGTTTATTTTTCAAACACCGTTCTTATATGAGGCGATCTAAAATCCCCCTATGGGGATTACAATGCAAATAAAAAGTACATGAACCCGTGGATTTGCGCCCTCTACCGATATTGACGTCAGACTTCGGTGCTCTATAGACGGATGTAAAGAGTTAGAATCAAGTCAGACCTGGTCTGATTGAGATTGATTGAGATATTTATTAACAGTTTGCAGAATTACAGTACATTTCAAGCACAAACTCAATACAAAGGCTGTTAACTGTGAGTGGACGACCCAATTAAGCATTACACTTGTTTACAAGAGGGTCGACCATGTTCAATTCATCAAAACATTTAGAGACGTACAAATAGACACTTCTATATAGACAAGGAACAGAACAGGAATTCATCATAATGGAGGTAAAAAGGGAAAAGAAACATATACAGTGAGGGAAAAAGGGGGGGGGGGGGGGTAGGGGGGATTCAGATCAGTTCGGGGGCCAGTTTCGAAGTAAAGAGTTAGAATCAAGTCAGGCCTGGTCTGAAGTAAAGAGTTAGAATCAAGTCAGACCTGGTCTGAAGTAAAGAGTTAGAATCAAGTCAGACCTGGTCTGAAGTAAAGAGTTAGAATCAAGTCAGGCCTGGTCTGAAGTAAAGAGTTAGAATCAAGTCAGGCCTGGTCTGAAGTAAAGAGTTAGAATCAAGTCAGACCTGGTCTGAAGTAAAGAGTTAGAATCAAGTCAGGCCTGGTCTGAAGTAAAGAGTTAGAATCAAGTCAGGCCTGGTCCTTTGCACTGTTCTACTGTGCAAGTGATTCAATACTGGCGATAATACTGACCTTCCGGTAACGTAGCAGGTGATTATTGAGCCCGTAGATGACAGGGTGTTGCACATGTCAATCTACACACAATACCAAATAAACGTATGATCCTCTTTTAGATATGTCAAAAGGATATGCCAACGAGAAAACTGTACTAATGTAGCATTGTGTAGAATCATGCAGTACTTGTAAGTTTCCATTAATCTGCACTGTGATGCATGAAAGCCAGACACGCAGCATGTTCAGCCTTGCGACAGAGATATCGCCATATGGATCGTGTCCCGTTGACTCTACTTCCCTCTGTTCCTCTGCACACAATAGGGGGGAACTGACAAGGCAGCTTCGGAGAACCTAAAAAAAATCCATGTATGGATTTCGGAGTCCTGTGGACCTCCCTATACAAACCCCAGCCCTTGCACCCTCCTTCCTCCTGAATCAATTCCATGCAAGGGATTGTATTGACTCAGGTACAGGGCTTGGGATCCAGCAGTCGATGTCAGTGTCTGTGCAGCAAGGGGCCGGCCAGGGAGCGAGACAGAGAGAGAGAGAGAGAGAGAGAGAGAGAGAGAGAGAGCAGGGGGCAGTAACAGAGTGTGTGTGTGTGTGTGTGTGTGTGTGTGTGTGTGTGTGTGTGTGTGTGTGTGTGTGTGTGTGTGTGTGTGTGTGTGTGTGTGTGTGTGTGTGTGTGTGTGTACACACACACTGACAGAGACAATATATCGTCTGTCAGGTGGAAACCTCATATGTCCAAAACTAAACACTTTTCAGGATAAAAACAAACGCAAAAGTAGCAGATCTACAAGCTCGAAACATTGATCCCTTTGTGTGGCGCTGTAGTAAGATCACGAAAACGTTAAAATATGGAGATAAGAGGTTTCTGACCAGCGACAACATCCTTACGTACTGTGAGTTGCAGTACTCGTGCACGCACCCATAGAAACTGTACACACGTATACGTGCGCGAGATGCGTGGTTGTGTTATGATGTGCGTTGTGTGTGTGTGTGTGTGTGTGTGTGTGTGTGTGTGTGTGTATACTGTATACCTGCGCCTTCGGAGGAGCCGAAGGAGCAGGCAAGCAGCGAGGCGGTGCATACGTGGAGGCCCTTAGGGGTGCATGCCGAGGGGCCAGACATTGATTATCAGGTAGTGTGGAGCCACAGCGCTGTCTCCTCCGGTAAGTAGCAGGAGAGGCTGGGCTGCCCCGGGGCTGAGGGGTTCAATGGCTCTCTGGGCTGCACGGAGCCGGCCGGGCCAGGGGGGTTAAATGATAATGGTGGTGGTGGTGTGTGTGTGTGTGTGTGTGTGTGTGTGTGTGTGTGTGTTTGTGTGTGTGTGTGTGCGTGTCTCTTCCTGGTGCTTCAATCATTAAAGGAGGATGCAACACCATCCCTATCACACACACACACACACACACACACACACACACACACACACACACACACACACACACACACACACACACACACACACACACACACACACACACACACACACACACACACACACACACACACACACACACACACACACACAATCACTATAGAAGCACCAATCACTATAGAAGCACTGGTGACATGGCAGCCAGCAAACGGATGCGCATCACCTGTTAACCACACACACACGCATGCACGCACACACACACACACGCGCGCTGACACACGTAACATTGGACTATTCTCGGGCCCCTCCACTCCAAAGCATGGGTCCCCCCGGCCCAGTCATGGTGCCATGCTACCTCGACCCGCCCCTTTTGATCAATAGTTGCCCGACTAACCCCCCCCCCACCCAACACCCCTGCCTCCCACCCCCATCCAGTGCGACCCCCCGCCCACCCCCTATCCCCACCACCTCCTTGACTGGAGCCTCATTAAAAATACATCATGTCCAAATTACATTGATCGCCTCTACTCTTTTCATTTACTTTCATTGAATGGCTCCTTCGCTCTCCCTCCCTCCTTCGCTCTCCCTCCCTCCTTCGCTTTCCTTTGTTCTCCTATTCCGCTGTGTCATGAAGTGGGATGAAACGGAACGGTATCGCTTCCCGCGGACCTGTGCGCAACCTGTGCCCAACTACAAAGAAACACTCAGCTTTTGCCATATAGAGCTCGAGCCAATCAATTAGGACGCATTCGGGAGTTCATCGATTCAGCCTCGGATTCAGCCTGGGCTCCTGTTCCCCCGGGGCCACATCATCATGCTCACATAATGCATTCTCAGGCTGACGTGACTCTTAGATAGCGGAGGATGACCAGACTTCTCTCACTCTGTGTTTCACGCATGCATGCATTCTTGCCCCAGATCGCCTGGTCTCTCCATCTGATTTAGGTGGCATTCCTCCTGGGAGATAATAGTGAGTATAGCCGGAGGCTCCCTGAGGGACGAGGGACAAGTCAGAGCAGGTCTATCTCACAGACAGCAGGCAGGCAGGCAGACCCATCTCACTCTGTCTGATGTAGCGATACGCTGCCTGGATCAGGGTGTCTCTACACCCAGGCATTCTCTGGAATACACACACAAACACGCATGCACACACACACGACTTGCTTTGTTTTGGTGTGTCATTGTTTCCCTCCTCCCTCTTTACCTCTTCCTCTCTCTCTCTCTCTCTCTCTCTCTAGGCCTCTCAGTCATTCCTGCAAAATTCATGTTGTGACCAAGCGAGAGAGCCAATGGAAAATCCAAACAACCTTGTATCTAACACAATGCAAACATACTGTACAGTAGCATCCCGTCAAAAATACACAGAACAGACAGACTGTCTCGCTTGTCGCTTCATCCTCTACTGCCCATATCACCTTTCGGTTATTATTTGTTTCCCTTAGGTCAAATCATTTGCAACACAAAATGTCCTCAATGTTATGGAGAGGATACGCAGCTATACGGCACGGCAATGGCTACAGAACTGCCTGACATTAAAAGTTGGACATCACAAAGAAATCTGCAATGACAACACATAACCCGCCCAAAAATACGGGGACAGGGTGGAATTTCGACGCACCGTCATTCCGACTACTTGGCTTCTGTGTGCGGTCAGGGTTTGGGTTAGGGACAGGGTTAGTATTGAGCTGAGTCGGAATGGCGTTGCGTCGGAACAGCTGGGCTTCGGAATGCCGAAGTTGCCCTGAGAACTAACTTGGCTCTTTGGGACATTAGATTAAACTTTCTGCCAGGAATTTAGATATAATCTCGAATGCAAATCTCAATTTTGAGGAGCGGGTTAAAACAGGTTGTTCAATCATGTTTTCTTGAGTTTAGGACAATCTCTCAAATCAGACCATTCCTGTCCTTTAAGGATGTGGAAAGGTTTGTTCTTTACGTTCCTCTTGCCTGGACTGCAATTCTATTTATCTCTGCTTCACTCAGAAACAAATTAGAAGTATCTAGATTCCAAACAATCACTGTACTATACATGTAGGCTACTGTTAACGGCATGTTAATAAAGTATTCAATCAATCAATCAATCAAAACTCTAGAGACGTCCATCAGCTGCAGTTTGGACTAGCTTGCATCTCTCACTATTCTTCAACGCTGGCGTAGTGATACTGGACAAAAAATAGTTCCATGTGACAGAGAGGTCAAAGTTGAATGAAAGTTGCCCTATATGTTAGAAATGGGTCAACAATACAAATGATTTTGAGTATAAATTTATTTTAATGACCCTAGCAAAAAAAAATAAGCTAATTAATATTCATCAAAACCAGACCAGAACTCCCATCCCCGGGACTCAGGCAATCAATAAATACCTTTTATAACTAATATATTAATGGCAGTCCAAAAAATCTGAACTAACCCTTTAACAGGTAGATGATTGGAATTTGGAACATTAACTCTGCAGACCACAACTGTCCAATGCCATGTACAGTAAGTAGCAGCAGATGACAATGAGAAATATGTGATACTGTTATACTGTTACAGAGGCTTTCTTTTTTTCTTCTTTTTTTTTTTAGAATTTAAGAACATTACAAGGACATACCGTGCCTAAGCCTTGCAGTGTGGCATTACCTAGGGCTAAGATATGTTCTCTGAATGAGGGAAGAGAGGGAAAACAGCTTGAGCTCTGCTTCTAATCCTCACCTTCATCCCCTGTGCTCCAGGTAAAGCCTGACCCAGGGGTTATCGTTCACACAAAAATGTGGGGATTCCTTCCTCATTCTCCAGATTAAAGCCCGCCCCAGACAATCACACGGGAGGCTTGTTCGATAAAAGGCTCCCTAAACAAGCATGACAATTGAATTCTCTTTTATTTTTTTCCTTTCCACAATGTTTTATATTTGAGTAAGTTTTTTCCATCCATCAAAATATAACACATGCCTTCCATTGTTACAGCAGTTGTATCTTTTTTCATATATTGGATAATTTTGGGGTGGAGTGACGGCCTTTATTTGATATTTGATATTGTTAAATCGGTCGTCATCTTAGCTACTTGTTCAAACAAACGGGTAAACATTTCTTGCCGTATACTTCTTAGCTGGGGGACTGCAGGGTTTAGCAAACTTTCTCTGGTATTATTGGGCTGCAAATAGTGTAAAATGTTTACATTGGAGGTGGACTTATCAATATGAACAAGCATGACAATTCTGTCCGTTTTTTTATTTATATATATATTTTTTAATCAATACATAAATAAAGAATGTATAATTGAGGCGAACAGCCTACTTACTCATTTGCATGCATTGGTACAATCATCACAATGGTACTGCTCAATAAAACAATCACAGGTTTATCAGATCGATAGGCTATTAATTCAAGAATATAATTGTTCAGAGTATACTAAAGAATATTGTCGCTGTATGGCAGAAACCTCTTTTTTTTTTAAAGTAAGAAATATATTATTCTTTGCACTTCTGTGCCTCATTGTTGACGAAAGGTAACATTTTCCTGAAGACGCTGCTCACACAAATGTAGTACACTACATGGCAATTGACACAAAATGTATATTATATTACACAGTGTACACATGTACTATAGTCTACTCTACAATATAGACTGGTGCATGTATGTACTTTACATGCACGCAAGTCTGAATCATATTTTAGTGAGTCATCATGGCGGTGGCACAGTGGCTCTGCTAAATGACAAAATGACAATGTAAACGCAACAGAAGATCTCCATTGGGGGAAAACACCTAAGCATTTAGCTGAAAATAGCCAAGAAATTAGCATACATACAAGCTATGAGCTTGTAGTCTGCTAGTAACTAAATTATAAATCAAGCTTTATTGGTCCTGGCTTTTGAGTTTTGACATGGACCCCTTAGGGCAGCATCGAGAGAGGAGGTTACCGAGAGCTCAGCAGAGGGAGCCCTTTTCTTTGTGTGTGCGTGCGTGTGTGAGTTTGAGTGTGACTGTGTGAGTGAGTGTGAGTGTGAGTGTGTCTGTGCGCGTGTGCGTGCGTGCGCACGCGTAAGGAGTAAGGACACATTTATGTACCAACATACTGTATTACTGCTTTTCCATGACTGTGACTCTGTCCTATACGGTATGGCAACAGAGTTGTTCTGTGTGTTGCCCATATCCAGTCTATTAGTTTGTTAGGAAGTCTGAGTGGTGCACATTCTCATTAGAGCCATCTCCTCCTTCCTTAAACACATCACCGGCTGACCCTGGCCTGGCCTGGCCTGGCCTGGCGGCAGGTCCAATTTGCACATTCTCGCCGTGCAGACTAGACCTCCCACCGTAAAGAGCGTACACAAATCTGAGCCATAAATCTCTGTCCCCGGGGTTTCAAAATATGACATGTCCACAGCTTTGGAAATGTTCAACTTTCGCAAGACACGTTTCTCGCACAGCCTCGTAACCTCGTAAAGTAGTTCCCTGTACAGAAAGTGAAATAGAAAAATAACGCAAAGAAAAGACTAAACACACAGAGCTTACTCAGACGCTACAAAGCAGGAACCTTTGGCCAACCCCCTGGTTTAATACATACAGCATACATCCTCATGAAAACGCTTCAACATGGCAAATACCGGTGGCCAAATTAATCAAAAATAATGGGCTGGCGCTGCTCGCTGCTCCGCTGAGCGATGGTTCTCGGTCTTCACACAGCCTGAGGTCAGGGAGAAGTGTTTTTTTTCACCTACATACTGTAGTATCACAGACTGGAGCCCGTCCAGAGTCAAGAAACCCGACCCACACCCTCTCGTTTCTGGATCCGACAGAAAGGCTTTGCTCCCAATGAGCTGGGGAAAGGAAAAGGTCTGGAAATGTCACACAGCTCGACCCGCACGCACAGTCGCACACGCTCACACACGTACCTTGACATTAGGGTGTAGCTGGTGTGGCGTTCTCTTGCTGTATCCAGAGTTGATTCCCAGTGACTCCACCTCCTTGTAGAGCATTAGGAAGATGCGCACAAGTTGTTGCTGTGTAAAAACATGACAATGTTATTATTGCACTCAGTGTTACCATTTGCTCTGTGGGATGCTCCTTTTGTGCACGCACGCACACACAAGTTGTTTATTTAGGGAATACCCCTTGAGATACAGTATCTCGTTTTCGAGAGGGTCCCACAAGTCCTGCGCAGAATCATGGACAGACACATGGTCACAAGACAAATATTAAACAGTAAATAAAGAGATCGCCATAATTATTGTTATGTGAGGATTCATACATGCACATATACTGTATGCACACACACATAGAACCAAATATATACAGTGCACACACAAATGCACACCTACGTATGCCACACCATATTGTGCAGTTCTTATATCACTTGTAAAAGTATTACCACCGGCATAAACGATCATCCAGCGAGTCCATTCATCTCTAGTCCCATTCATCCCTAGCATACATGATGGGAGGGTTGTGTGTGTGTGCGTGTGCGTGTGTGCGCACGCGCGTGCGTGGGTGTGTGTGTGTGTGTCCTAGGGTACGGGTTTCTATGGCGACGGTAATGAGCGAATGAGGTCGAGTGCAAGGAACCAGGGTTGCGATCCGCTTTGTGCCTCCCTTTGTCCCCACAACAGTGTAAATTAAGGGACGCAAGAACAACAGGATTGAGTACACATGACCTAATGAGGGTCCAGCGTGGGCCAGACCTTTGGAAAGCACGGAAAAGAGGATTGGAGGGAGGGAGGGGGCGGCGCAATAAAAGTTACATAAGGTGTTACAGAGTTTGAACCATAAACTAGTTCAACATATAGCACTCTAAGGCCCCATTTCCACCAAAAGAACTTTGGTTCTCTAGAACTGGTTCTGTTCTAGATTCTTGGCGGTCATGTTTTGTTTCCAGTTGACCAGTATCGAACCAACTTTTAGGGTTCTGGACCAATTCATTTTCAGTGGAAACACTGAAAATAACTGAACCGGTTCAACACCGGTGGAAAAGGGGCCTAAGAGGACACAATACGGAAGTTCTTTTCTGCATTGATTTCCTTAATAGTTTCTGGCACAGATCTATTATTCCACTGCTCCAAACCGCTTTGCAAACATTTCTCCATGCCGATCTTTCTCTTGCTCTTCCCTTTCAGCTTCCTCTCTCCTCTCCTCTCTCCTTTACCTCCTCTCTACTTGCTCAGCTCCACCTCTCTCCTCTCTCTCTCTCTCTCTCTCTCTCTCCCCCTGACTGCCCTGAGTCGAAGTGACAGTAGCTCTCATTAGACGCGAAACACCGGTCACATGTGAAATTGACCCCGCAAGTGTTCTGGCTCACCCTGGACTACCCCCACCCCCGCCTGTCTTGTCAATCGGCATGACTCCCCTCTGCCCACAACCGGAGCAACCAAAGCCCCTAAGGTGTCAGGTATGAAGAGGAGAGGGGGGTAGTTCTGGCAGGGGGATTTTTTAAGTCCCAGAGACTATTATTGAGTTCTGTACGAACTGTTCTGTATAGAGTTTGTGGTACGCCACATGCAGGCATGCCGTGCTGAAATATATGGAGTTCATTCCATGGCTGGACGGTGACACTCTTTGAGACAGCGGGTCCTCTCTGGACCTTTGGCTGCCCTCTGCACTGCCTGCCCCCATGAGAACGGAGGCTGTGTTTGTATGCCCTGCCTCCACCTGTGTCTCTGTCTGTCTGTCTGTCTGTCGGCTTGTGTTTAGGGGCCAGACCCAGCTGCTCTGTTATTGCACTTGGCTGCCTCTGACAGCTTAATGGGATGTTTAATTTTCACGTCAGACTTCCTGCCTCGCTAATGCCCGACTTTCATCCCTTTGATATTTTGCACCCCTCACCCCCTTCCCAGCAAAACAGACACAAAAAACACATGCGCGCGCACAGATACACACACACAGACAGACACACACACACACACACACACACACACAGAGAGACACACACACACACGCACAGAGAGACACAGACACAAGCACACAAGCACACACGCACACACACACACACACACACACACACACACACACAGTCACACACACACACAGTCACACACACACAATGACCTAATGACACCTGTGCTGCTCGCTATACAATGTTTTATTTTATTTGCTCAAAGGTAAGCATGGAGAGTGGAGCCAAATTACGCATGTAGAGGTGTTTGTTGTTACCTTCAGGTTGTTTTTTGGGGGGGGGGGGGGGGGTTCTAGTCACCCCAAATTAAATTACTTTGAGAAGAAGAAGTGTGTGTCATCATCGGACATCTAGCTTGTCGTCACACCAGCGGCCATAAGGATGACCCATACGAGAAACCTGATATTGCTCACGTATCGCTTACATGCGACCACAGATAGCTGTCCATCAGTCACCCCGTGTCTGATGTCCGTCAGCATCACGATATTTGCACATCAATTAGGTTATGGTGAAAGACAAATTTTAATTCTGATTAAATGATATCTATGGGACAATATTTTTTTTTTAAAAGGGAAAGGGGCATTCCAGACCATGAGTACTTATGGAACTAGGCAGGATTAAACCTGGGAGGGAGACAGCATAGTGGAGGAATTGAGAGAACGTGGCACAATCCAAATGATTGTTTCGACTCTCACCCTCTATATACACCGATTGTTAATTTAACTCAGTGAGTGTACAAATGCACACGCAAGGGTAGGCATGTGCCCCAGCATAATGTGTTTGAATCTATTGTGTACAGTAACAAATACGGTGCGCATCTGAATGTCACTCATGTGAAGCCTGGAGCCCGTATTTATCTTGGAGCACCTTCAAAGTGGCCCCTCTGTTGTCCATGAGAGTCGTTTGACAGTGACTGAATAGCACATGGACTGTATATAGCTAAACATTTGCACTGCACACAAGGATGATTGTAAAGTGGTGTTTTTATTTTGAGGCTTTTGAGAATTGAGAGTAACATTATTATTTTAATCTTGTTTTGATTTGACAGGAAGAGAGAGAGAGTAACGCCACCTTTTTATGCAGTGGCTCTGCAGGAGGCTGGCTGTCTATTAGACTGAGGGTCGATCTGTGTGTGTGTGTGTGTGTGTGTGTGTGTGTGTGTGTGTGTGTGTGTGTGTGTGTGTGTGTGTGTGTGTGTGTGTGTGTGTGTGTGTCCAGAGATATGATCAGTGCCAAATGTCGTGCACATGCTGCCAGTAATACCTCCATGGATTTCTTTCCACATATGTTTTAGATATTTTTTCAACGTTTAACTTGGAACTATATAATAACCAGTAAGACGCCTGGCGTGCACTGGTCATATATGGAGCGTGTCTTGAGTGTACAGGGATTGATGAGGTCAGATCAACATATGGAATGTCAGAACAGGTCAGCTCCATATATGGAGATCTAAGGGTGTCTTGAGTGTACAGGGTTTGATGAGGGCCCAGGTAGGGCCGGGCCTTAATTTTCGGGGCTGTTGAGAACTCTAGTTTTCGCCAGCTGCTGAGCATGGCTGCACTAATAACTTGGGGCAGGCCCGTCTAGAGTTTAAATGGACAGGTATCAGTCAAAAGGGAGACATCGAAGAAGAAGGATGTATGGAGAAGGATAAAAATATGGAATGTCAGAACAGGTTCTGACATATATCCGTATACTAATATTGATGACATCAGGGATCTCCATCCCTGATGATGTCACGTGATGTCACGAGACCTGGGCACCATATATGGGGGCTTTCCCCATATATGGGGATTTTGAGTGATACACTGACGGGAAATGCATGATTCCATATAGTTAAAGGAGAATTCCATGCTAGAAGGCTTTCTTACTTTTATTTGTAGTCCCCAACAAAGAGGTCCAGATGTTATTTTGTGCAAAGGTGAATTATTGGCTATGGGGGGATTGGGGGCCCTCAATGGGGGTTGGGTTTTTGTGCTAATTCGCTTATTTCCATCAAAATAAGTAGTAAAGTGTGACGCTTGGGATACTATTTACATTATGAAGAGAGGATATTACAAAAAAAATAGATTTTTGAGCGATGGAAATAAGCGAATTAGCACCCCATACACCCCATAGCCCCATTCAATTCAATGCAATTCAATGCAATTCATTGAGGGCTTATGGTAGGGGAAATAGCCAATAATGCGATTTTGCACAAAATAACACCTAGACCTCTTTGGTGGGGAACGTAACAACTACAAATAAAGGTAAGAAAGCCTTCTAGTATGGAATTCTCCTTTAACTGCAACCTTCGGTCGCAAAAATAATAATAATGGTAATAATAATAATAATAATAATAATAATAATAATAATAATAATAATAATAATAATAATAATAATAATAATAATAATAATAATAATAATAATAATAATAATAATAATAATAATAATGGAAGTCAATGGGGCCCAGAGTAGGTGGAATGTGGAGTCATACTGTATAGATGCGTCATAGACGACTGTCCATTTAAATCCCAAATGGATCTCGAGATCTCCTTGATTGATTGATGGTTGGAAGTGTTCCCACGCCAGTAAATATTAGTGATTATAGTTAAACTCTCACACACATATATACACGTGCACGCACGCACGCACGCACGCACGCACGCACGCACGCACGCACGCACGCACGCACGCACGCACGCACCGCTGCACTAACCAGAAACACTGGAAATGTCTTTTTCGGTGTCAGGAGATATTTATGACTACTCAAGAGCTCCTGTACTCTGAAACACTCGGGGCAAGGATTGTTCTGATGCCTCCCTACATACAGTACACACAACACACCCAACATGTCATGGTGAAGTGATTTACTGTACCGCAGCATTTGCCTGAATTGTGTGTGTGTGTGTGTGTGTGTGTGTGTGTGTGTGTGCGTGCGGGTGCCTGTGTGATTGTGTGTACTTCTGAGGGGCACTGAGGCCCAAATATCCAAAATAAATTCATTAAATTCAAATTTAATTCACCCAGTGCCACGATCTTTTCATTGCATACTGTACTCTTATTTTGAAGGGCAAAAAACCCTGGGCCGTGAACCGGAAGTATAAAAGGCTGTATAAAGTGTCCCGCAATCTTATTTTAAGGCTTCTAGAGAGACTTTAGCTTTGACCAGTAGGAGGTAAGAATGGAACATTATGACCAGTAGGAGGTAAGAATGGAACATTATGACCAGTAGGAGGTAAGAATGGAAAATTATGACCATTAGGTCAATTCAATGTACAAATATTCTACTGTAAGACTTATTACTTATTTCTACTCCACGACATTTCGGACTACATTTATGTGAAAACTATTTCTATACATTTGATGCATTAGCTTGTGTTGTTCTTGCTTATTGTAAATCGCTATACGGATTAAGGGTGTCTGCTAAATGCCTAAATTGTAAAGAGAGAGAGAGACACAGACAGACAGACAGACAGACAGACAGACAGACAGACAGACAGACAGACAGACAGACAGACAGACAGACAGACCCCACCACTAGAAACAGGTTCCACTGACCCCGCTCTGTGACACGCTGCCTCTGGCCTCATTAGATGGTTAACCAGCGTCCACTCAGGCACAGAGAAGAGGCCCCTGCAACTGACCATCCATTTCACTTCCAGAAACAGCAAACAAATCTCCCCATGTCACCCCCTCCCCCCACACGCACGCACGCACGCACAGTAGCACATTTACTCAATTACTACTTTCCAGGAGTATTCCCAGTTTTCAGTACTTTAAGGAGTAATTCTACTCCACTACATCTCAGTATTGCACTTTCACTTGCACTACAAATATTTGAAAAATGTATAGGGTAACACTTCATATCGTGAGCTTGTAGATCGGCCATTTTCAGAAGATTTTTATACATTTGAAAAATTCCAGAATGTTTGTGAACCAGAGAACCAGAGAACCGTCCCCGCGGTCCAGGCGGACGGAGCAACTCGTGCCGTGCACGGCGGTAGTTCGCTTGCTAATTATATTCCACGAATCCACCGAAAATCTCTCTCCGCGAAAAGAGGTTGTTGTGTGACCGCGGAAAAACAATCAGCCGATTGTTGTGTGAGAAGATTGGTCAGACAGGGGCCGGCCACTTTGTCCCCCCTCCCCAATTATCCCCATTATACTGGATCTGCTTCAAGCTCAGCTCCGCCCACCACAGATCCCCCCCCCCTTAACCCCCCCCCCTGCAAACGGACAGGAGAAAGAAGGGAAGAACAGAAAAACAAAGTGAAGAAGAAAGTGATGAATAGAAGAGAGAGAGAGAGAGAGAGAGAGAGAGAGAGAGAGAGAGAGAGAGAGAGAGAGAGAGAGAGAGAGACCACTGAGAGGCCATGGTTGGTGACCACTAGGTGGGGAAATAACTCGAAGGATTTTTCTTTCTTTTCTCCCCCTAAAGTGACAGACATTTTTTTAAAGAGTGGAGAGTAAAGGTTCTGTTGCCTGGACTTAATGAGCTCAACCACCTCCTCTAACCCCCCCTCCCACCCACAATCTCTCCATGCCCAGTCAGTGTGTGCACGTAGGCGTGCGTGCGTGCGTGCATGCGTGCATTTGAGGGGGGAGGGAAGGGCAGAAAGGGACGCTCATGAATTGAGTTAATGAGTCTGAGGGGTGGGGAGAGCAGGGGTGAGGAAGGGGATGTGAGGGTTTTTTTGCCCCCTTCTCTGTGGCAGGTGTTTGGGAAGTGCGCTGATTTCCACTGATGGATTCGTCCGGTCGGTCGTTCGGTCGGGGTACGCGGACGGGAGACGTGTCACATTCTCCCGATGTGATTCCCAACTGACGGCTCGGACAGCTCTGACAGGTCATGGCGGAATCTTCACAGGTTTACCGCCATTCGAGGCCCTCGGAGTTGGAATGAATAAATGTCTTCTGCGATTCGTTTGACTTTAGTACAGCATTTCGCTTCGTATGGCGGATACATCAGTGTCAAGTTCAACCTGTCCACAAAGTTGCACATCGCATCAATAACAGACCCTGTTGTTCACTGCAGTGCTTCACCTGTGAAGAGAATGAAGAGAACTATCCCCAATCCATCCATCCATGTGAGAGCTGAGAGAGGCCAATTTATGGACTCGTTTCACCACTTCCAATAGCACATATAGTACAAGCTCGTTGGGAACTTGTAAATGGTGCATTCATGTAGCACCTTTATCCAAGGCGCTTTACATATAGATTGTGATTACATTCACCCATTCACCTACCGATGGCGGAGGAAACCATGCAACCAACCTGCTCATCGGGACCAATTAGGGGTTCAGCGTCGTTTGCTCAAGGACACTTCGACAACCAACTCTCTCTCCCGGGATCGAACTGGGAACCTCTTCCGGCCGCTATGGCTAATTTTGGTATTTGTGTGTATTACGACAAAGAAGCATACAGGGCTTAAGTGGTTAAACCTCATGGCCGGGTCACAGTAGAGGTCCGAAGAAAAGAGGCCAGGATGACAGGAGGGAGGGCTGTGACTGTGTGTGTGTTTGCATTCCCTTTTGTAGCTTCCCAGAGAGAGAGGGAGAGGGAGAGAGAGGGAGGGAGGGAGGGGGCCTAGCCTACTTAGGCTGATTTCAGCCCCACCAGCTCCCGTCAGAACTCCTGAGCTTCACCCAGTGAGCTCGCCTCACTGCTCCGACTTGATCACTCAACCATGTGACACAGGCCTGCCCAAGAGCCAAGAGAGGTGGGGCGTGGGGGGCTGAAGGGCAAGGAGGGCGAGAGACAGACAGACAGACAGACAGAGTGAGACACACACACACACACACACACAGAGAGACAAAGAGATTGAGTGACTATACTACACAGAAAACCCTTTTGCTCACATAATATAACTGTCAAATTAAACGAATCCCCGAGATTTGCATCAAACTGTCCAATGTTCTGCTTATTAAGGCTTGAAAAGAAACCACGATTTCTGCCACTGGTCTATCTATCTAAATGGGGCTGAACTTTTCCATCGCAGATAACGGCGGAGCGGAGCGCCACCGATCTCTCGACGCCATATCAAGAGGAAGGCCGTGCGCTTCCCACACTCGGGTTGCGTCTTTTCCCACAGATGGCTCCTGGGAGCTGCAGTGCAGGGTGAGATAGAGATAGATAGCCGCCGCCGTCTGCCTGATGTCTCGCCGTGTTCAATATCAGCCAATAGACCAGCTTTATCGTCAGCACATTCTAACACACGTGTTCCCAAACCGCTTCCATACACCAGAGGACCGGTGGTGGAAAGTAACTAAGTACATTTACTTAAGTACTGTACTTAATTGCAATTTTGAGGTATTTGTACTTCACGTGCGTATTTCCAATTTCCAGTACTTTTGCTTCTACTCCACGACATTTCGGACTACATTTATGTGAAAACTTTAGTTACTATTTACTTTGTAGATTTTTGGAAATTATTACAAAACATACATACATACATTTTGGCCATTTGAAAATAGCAGATCATCTATTTTCAAAAGATTTGTATACATTTGAAAACTTGAAATGAGACATTCTGCAGAATGAGTAATTTTACTTTTTGTACTTTTAAATACATTTTGATGCCAATACTTTTGTACTTCAACTAAAGTAAATTTTGAATTCAGGACGTCTACTTGTAACAGAGTATTTCTATTTTGCAGTACTGATACTTTTACTTTACTTTATTTTTTTAATTGTGAGTACTTTTTCCACCACTGCAAAGGACTCCTACATGACAGGCCCAAAATATGGACAACAGATTGAAAGAACAATAAACAATACACACATTAACGAAGATAGATGGATAGATCGATTATATAGATCGATTTTGAGTCCTTTCAAATCCCCCCTCCCCAAGGACTCCCTCTATAAAGGGCCACGGCTCGCACTTTGAAAACATGCGTTATGAAACAACGCGCTCACAGGACCCCTCATTCATTCATTCTCTTTCACCCCAAAAGTTTGCATTGTTTGCCTCAAAGACCGGCGGGGAAAAGAGAACTGGAACACAAGAGAGCTTTTTGTGTATTATTCAGGCGCCAGATTCAGTAAACAAAGCTGTGTAATAAAGGATCTCAGTTACAGTGCTTTCTCTCTCTCTCTCTCTCTCTCTCTCTCTCTCTCTCTCTCTCTCTCTCTCTCTCTCTCTTTTTAAGATAATTTGTTGAGATGGTATTTGCTGAGCAACGATGGAAATCCCCTGAACTGGCTGCGGCGGTATGACATTACACAAACAAGAAAAACACTCCGAGCTCTATTCACTTCTGTCTGTTGTGCATTTTTATGTATTTATTTATATTATTTGAAAGACGCTGAGATGCTAGCATGCGTAGGTGCGCGCGTGTGTGAGAGTGAGAGAGAGCGAGAGAGAGAGAGAAGAGAGAGATACATACAAAACAGAGTCATGGTGACATTTCTTTGGTCAAAGCAGCAGCAGACTTTGACCTTTCCAGCTAACCATTGTCTTGCTCCGGCGACAGAGGGGATGCATGCAACAGGGCCAACGAGAGATGCCGTAGATAAGGCTGTGCGTGCGTGTGCGTATGTGTGTGCGTATGTGTGTGTGTGTGTGTGTGTGTGTGTGTGTGTGTGTGTGTGTGTGTGTGACTAAAGGGCAAACGGTGATGGGAGTGATAGCCATGATGTCTCCCTGTCAGTCTGTCTCCATGGCTGCACTGGTGCATGGCGAGCGGAATAAGGGACAGGGGCGAGAGTGGTCACAGCAACGTAATACCAGTGTTGGAAAGTAACTAAGTACATTCACTCAAATATTATTGTAAGTACTTAAGTATACTTTTGAGGCAGTTTTACTTCACTGGAGTGTTTCCAAATTTCAATAGCCTACTTTTACTTCTACTCCATTGCATTTCAGAGTCAAATATTGTACTTTTACAATTATTTGAAAACTTTACTTTCTAGTTTTTTTCTTTTTTAAATTATTATTATAAAACATTATACATAAAACATTAACATATAAAACATTAATCACTTACTTCGGCCATTTGAAAATAGCCGAACTACAAGACCACAGCACGCGTTGTGGGCTTGTAGATCTGCTATTTTCAAAAGATTTTTATGCAGTTTGAAAACTTGTGAAATGGGACATTCGGCACAATGAGTACTTTTTTTGTAGTTTCAGTACATGTTGATGACGATACTTTTGTATTTTTACTCAAGTACATTTTGAATGCTGAACTTGGACTTGTAACTTGTGACTATTTCTACTGAGTACTACTTCCATCACTGAGTAATAAATACACAGAGAATGCTGACGACAGGGAAAATACATGGATGTAGACATGTAGACATGTTGTCTACATCACTGTTTACCAAACGTTTCCTACATTTAAATATTATATAATATAATTATAGTATACTATATACTATATTACTTCAAAAAATTACAAAAAATTACAAAAAACATCACAACTTTTAAAAACAATTTCATTATTTATCAAAATTATTTCATAAATGAAATCTAATAATTTGAATGAATAGATAAAAAAGTATAGTAGTGAAAATAACCGTCGAATAACCGCAGGCCTCTATTTGAAAAAGACATCAAGCCACATAGGCTATTTCTAGCACTATAGTAGCCGTCTGTCGGCGTCTGCTCTCAGGTGCATCATTAAAGTTAAACTTTTTTTCACACCTTCAAACCAACTGATCTCCTGACTTCATTCGACTGCCAGTCTGTAGTAATCTGTAGTAGTCTACCTTAAACAGAGCTATTGTGTGTGTGTGTGTGTGTGTGTGTGTGTGTGTGTGTGTGTGTGTGTGTGTGTGTGTGTGTGTGTGTGTGTCTCACACCTACACTGGCTAGGTCCTAGCTGGCACACTGGTGCTAAAGAGTTCACAGGACATCACGGAGGCCTCTTTAATAGACGCCCTCCCCCACACACCCACATAACAGATTGAGGGTGTGATTGTGGACTGCAGATAGGCTCTATGCACAGCCGTATTGGGCCTCTGTCTTAATTCCTTCACAAGTACCAATGATACTAATGAAGGCTCCGTTCCAATCTTGTCAAACAGAGTCAGGGTGCTGATATTGGCTCACTGGAAAGACTCTGCTACAGCAGTGGGTCTCAAAGTGGGTCCTGGGATCTTCATGGTTCCTTGAGGTTTTCCCAAAAAAAAGGGTCCATTCGGTTATAGGGGTGCTACACTAAATGGAACAGAGCCTCAATTAGTGTAATTGGTAAGACCTCTGAAGGACTATATACTATTGTTATTGCTGGCATCACTGTTTTACTATCGTTGTTTCTATTGCTAATGTCTGGCTGTAAACAAGCATCTCGAGCTTAGTCCATTCACCCTGGGTAAACAAATAACTTTGCTTTGCTTTGCTCTTGTATCTCGCCATATAGCCGCCCACCCTAAAGTCTGGCTCAGTTGGTCGGAATAATGCGTTTCTTCCACGCGCTACGTCCAGCCGGGGAAATTCCCCAGGTGAAAAGAAGCAGCTTGGACTCCTCATGCATATAAGGAAGCATGATGTCAGTTTGCTGCAGGTTGTAGATTGTAGTTGTAGATTGACTAGTTTTTAGGCACAATGCATAAGGCGCCACCACACAAGATAAGGCCTCCTGTCGTTTTCCCTCTCTTAGTCTCTGTGACCCCCCCCCTGAGGTCAAGGCATTTAATTTGTTCAGTGCTTCCCCAAAAGGTATTTTATAACATGCTGTCACAGCAAGGGTTCCCATCCTCTGACTGTTGGCTATTTTCTCTATATTTCGCTTTCTTTCTCTCTAACTTTCCCCCGTCTCTCTCCCGTCGCTCTCATCACTACGCCATACAGTACCTAATAGAGTTGTGGATGTTATTGATGAAGAATGCTGATAAACAAACTCTGAATAGCAGCCTGTTTCCCCATCAGCTGTTGTGAATTTACTTCTATTAGATTGGCAATAAAAAAGAAAGATGAATGCAATTGATTTTATTGCTTATAAAAGCAAGTCTCTCTCTCTCTCTGTCTGTCTGCCTTTGAACTGACTCTAGTCTGTTCCTACATTCAGCTTCCTCTCTGCGCCTTTCTCTCAGTGTCTCTGTCTGCCTATTTGTGTCCCTCCCTCTCTCTCTCTTTCAATGCGTTTTACGGTAAACATGTCCACACAATGACACAGCCCATCTGTACGAATGAACTACATGTATACCACAATTGTCCTATACATAAACCCTCTGCTGTATGTATGTAATCATAATAGTCATATACCATCATGCGTACTGTATACGACTAGTTTAATCACTTAAATGCGTCCCCCAGGGGTATATAGCCTACTTGGTCCCCTCCTTTTCCCCTCTAAATCTGTTTGCCGAAAAGCGCCGATCTACAAGCTCAGAATCCTGCAGATTTCTATTTTTGCACAAATGTGCCCCTACGGTGACATGCCCAGAATATTATTACACATTGATACAAGGTGATGATTTCAAGTTGAAGATAATGCATACGATGCAGCTGAATGTATATACTGTACATCGTTATGAAAAAGGCCTCGACTTCTGTTGCACCACAAGCAAACAGCAGTTTAATGTGTTTGTCGAGCACAAATGCTGCCTCTGCGTTTTTGACAGGAAATTCCCATGGACGATCAATTCTCTTTTCTTTTTTCTGTTAACCACCAAATCCTTCGTTTGACTCAAGGCAGGAGAGGAAGGAAATGATTCTGCTGCCAAAACCGACACATGAATTAACCGATGGTTTCGCTTTTTTTCTCCCTCTTTTCCCTTTTCTTCTTCTTCTTCTTCTTCACCTATGCTGCCAGCAAATGAAAGGGATAAGTCACACGAGCGCTTAAAAGCAACACAATACTTCCTCGTTCTGGCTATCGTCCTTAAAACCCATCGGCTTACATGGCCCCCTTATCCTTCAAGTATTTTCTTACACATCTCCAGTGTTTTCCTGGACTCAGGTTCATTCAGCCCTTCGTCAACGCTCCATTTTATTTTCACTGATTAAAGTAAATGCTCTTTCGAGGATTGAAATTGCAAGGTTTTTCTTTTCCTTTCTTTTTTTGTTGCGGGGGGGTTGTTCCTTTACCCACATTCCCATACTGGATGAGATGTTGATATGTGCTGGACAGGGTTCCACAAGAAGGTTATTGTGTGGCCTTAATTGCGCCCAGTGGATTGTGACGGCGGTTGGGGCAGTGAGGCAGGGGTGCTGCTCAGTGCGCTGATCGGGGCCCGGGGCATTGCCCCTCCGCTTGCCTGTTCCACAGCTGTCATCACCTTATTGTCCCACCAATTACCCATAATTACTCCTGGCAGTGTCAGCTCCATTCAACTATGCGGACAAAGGACGTTAACGTTCCACACCCCAGTTTTGATCAGGTAGACAGACGGGTGGGGTGCGATGGTGGGAGGGGGTTGCCTTCAGTAGTCCGAAGTACCTGTTTTTTAGGTGAACACTCTTGTAATGTTTGTTTTTGGTCTGTGCATTGGCAGTCCTACATGTGTGGCTGGAGATCTCTGCCTGCCGATATGTTGATAGGCGGATTGGGCATTTGTAGTATGAATCCAGTTATTAATCCAGTTATTACACTGGCCCAGGCGCAGTCCAAAGAAAGAAAAAAGAGAAAAACAATGGGACAAGAAAGAAGTACACTAGACTAGGACAACAATAACTCGAGTCCAGTGTTTTGTAGTTTTAGTCGACTAAATGTCATGAGATTTTAGTCGACTAAATCTACAGTTGATTTAGTCGAACAAAATGAATTTTGGCGGGCCTTGATAACGGGCCTTGATGCCGTAATTTTTTCCACTTGCTGAAAATAGCCGATCTACAAGCCCAGTTTTTATTTGTTGACGAAATCGTCAATATATTTAGTATCAGTTTTAGTCATCATAGCTTAGTTCATTTAATTTCCATTTAGTTTTCCTAAAATGTAGTCGACGAACATTTTTTGTCTTAGTTTAAAGGACCACTTCACCACTTTTCATATAATTGGTCCTCACTAATGTTCATGATAAAACACCACCATTTTTTTCCTACTCAGTCTGTGTCTCATAGGAGGGCTTTGGGCAGTTCGGACACCCGTCCACCAGTGACATCATCATTAGGCAGATTTTTTTTTTAAACAAGATTTGTTTTAAAATATATTTAGATTTTTATTATCGTGAGAACGATGGCTTCAACTTTTGCATTGCAACTTTTCAGGAAAAGAAAGCCTGCAGTTTCTATTAGCTTGGATTCACCATCGATGATGTCACTGGTGGACGGGTTTCTGAACTGCCCACAGCCTTCCTATGAGACACAGACTGAGTATAGTAAAACATGGTGGTATTTTATCATGAACATTAGTGAGGACCAATTATAGGAAGAGAAGTTGAAAAGTGGTGAAGTGGTCCTTTAAGTCGACGAAAACAACACTGCTCGAGTCACTACAGGAGGCAGTAGAGGCTAAACACACAAACACAACCCCAACCCACAACACACAAAACAACAAGTGAACCTAGGAGTGCAAAGGTGGGTCTTAAGCATGTTTTTAAAAGTCCCTAGGGTGAGAGGCTGAGGGCAGCATTGATCCTCAAAGGGAGTTTGTTTTCACAACTTCGGTGCCAAGTTCTGCCAACACAGCAAAAGGCACAGTCTCCCTCCCGCACTTACTATGATAGACCGTGGAGTAGTTAAGTAAAAGTACTAAAACCACAATGTAGAAATACCGTACTCTATTCCAATTGGTCTGGTATTCAAATTTTACTTGAGTAAAAGCACAATAGTATTTGCATTAATATATACTGAAAGTACTGGTATACTCATTGTGCAGAATGTCCCATTTCACAAGTTTCCACTTGTGAAATGGGCTTGGGCTGTGAGCTTGTAGATCGTCTATTTTCAAATAGCCTAAGAATATAGGCCTGAAGTGGTTAATGCATGTTTTATAATCACAATCTACAAAGTAACTATAGTAACTAAAGTTGTCAATTAATTAAAAGTTCTCAATGAATTGCAGTGGAGTAAAAAGTACAATATTTGACTCTGAGATGTAGAAGTAAAAGTATTGAAAATTGGAAACACTGCAGTAAAGTAAAAAATCCTCAAAATGTACTAGTGCATGTACTAGTTACTTTACAACACTGCCCGGCGTATTGGCAGGCTGAGATCGCCAGGCAATGTGACATTAGTGCATTGGCGATTGTCACAGAAACATGTTCATACAACTGGCACCCAGCTCACATTATAACAAAATGCCACACAGAACAGTGTCTGTCTGTCTGTCTGTCTGTCTGTCTGTCTGTCTGTCTGTCTGTCTGTCTGTCTGTCTGTCTGTCTGTCTGTCTGTCTGTCTGTGTGTGTGTGTGTGTGTGTGTCTGTAGACTGAGAGGTTTAACTTTAACCTCATAGATCCTAGCATCCCTATTCTGGATATTGTCATAATGAACATTCTGAACTTTTTTGCCCCCAAAAAATATTTTGAGCTAAGAGATTTGGTGCAAGTGCGAGCGAAGGGGGTGGGTGGGTGGGGTTAGGGGGCGGGGGGGTAGAGAGGGAAAATACAGACACCTGGGGGACCCCCCCGGTCAACGAAGTATAGCGCTGAAGTGGTTAATCATTACAGAGAGTCCAGACGTTTGGCCTATGCAGTCTGATTTGACTGTCATTTGTCATGCCGTGTCTAACTTTACAGCCCCACCCCCTCCACTTAATCATGTTTTATAGCTGTTGTGACCCTGGCTACAGATCAGAGATGGCAGAGCGGGGCGGCATGCATGCATGCACCTTAAAGGAATCATTATAGACCTGCCTGCTCTGTTTGCCAAACGGATACTTCCTGGTTAGGAGTTCACAACATGGGAAGGAGCTTTTTGCACGGTTAGTAAAAAAACAAAACACACATGCATACTACAGATGCTACGAGTACACGCACGCACGCACGCACGCACGCACGCACACACGCACAGCACAAGCACAGCATTCACACATTCGCAACCATTGGTGCTGTGGCAGACGGGCATGGTCCATGAGAGTCACCAGTGAACAGTATTTGAGGTTCCCTGCGGCGCAGGGCATGGCATAACTTTTACACCCAGCCATGCCAGCATCAACAGCGCAGACTTCCAGACCGGCACTGCTTACTGTGTACTTTCAGGGTGCATGGCGTGAACTCGCAATAACATTTGTGAAGAATTAGTTTATTAAAACGACGGGCCATCATAATATTTACGCGAGGCAAGATGGCGGTGGGGTGGTGTGGAGGCTGTGTCAGCTGGAGACACTTTGCCTGAGAGAGCAGAGAGCCATGGAGCACCGGTTGGTCTGAGAGAGCCATGGAGCACCGGTTGCCAACTCTTCTGCCAAGCTCAAACAGTCTGGGTAGAGAACAGTGGTGAAAGGTAACTGAGTACATTTACTCTCAAGTACTGTACTTTTGACCTGAGATCAGATTCTAAAAATGTCTTCTACATCCTGACAGTTTTCTGAAAAAGCTATGTTTCTATGTCAGTCGTTCTTCTATTTTTCAAAAATAGCAGACCTACAAGCTATGAGCTTGTAGATCTTCTATTTTTCAATAGCTAAAGCATAACATAATGCTAACACCAAAAGGGGTTCCCACCCAAAATGGGTTAAGTAGACTTTTGAGGTAGCCTATTTCAAAATGTAAGTACTTTTACTTTAATGGCAAGAATTACACTTTTACTTTACTTCACAAAACATTAGCTACTATAGTTACGATTTTGATTCAGTTCTACATGCTCAATGCTTTGTGAGCATTGTTGTGAGCTTGTAGATCTGCTATTTTCAAAAGGGGTTTTTATATAGTGGCAGCGGTGGCCGAACGGATTGCGGAGCGGTCTTGATACCGGAAGGTCGCCAGTTCGAATCAGCGGTCCGACACGTTAAAATTACGACCACTGAAGTGCCCTTGAACAAGGCATTGAACCACTACGATGAAATGTTCTATGAGCAGGGCCTGGCTGGAAACAAGTTCTTGAGCTTAGCCCAGATACCCTGGGTAAATATAGTAATCATTTCATTTAATTTCATACATTTTACACTTTAGAAAAGTTGCGAAATGGGACATTCTGCATGATGAGTACTTTCTACTTTGGGTACTTTAAGTACATTTTGAGAGAGAGAGTGAGAGTGAGAGAGAGAGAGAGCGAGAGAGAGATTACAACAACTAACATTTCTCATTGCACATGTCTGAGCTTTGACTTGCAGGCTGCTGATCCTCCTGCCCCTATAGAGTCCAGCAAAGTTCAACTTCTGCACTAACTCTCTACATTTGCTTCAGCTGAAGCCGTGTAGGCTTTATCAAATGCAAGAGAATGCACATTTATTCGGTGCATCCATAAAGCTTAGATGAACGAGCGGCGCTGGCTCTTGGCTCAGGCCCAGTGCAGGGATTCAAGGGAAGACCCGGTTTGAAGTGACGCCTGAGCACACTTCCAACCCAAGCCTATGAACCGGCAGTCTTGAACTGACTGCACAGAGAGTCCTTGGCTCCCAGAGTCAGTCTGAAGAGTCTTTTTATGATCTGTTTATGCAAGCTGAAGCAGCGGCCATTTTCCAGAGCACCACCCACCCACCCACCCCAATCCTGTCTAAACTCCTCCCACCTGCCTTGGCCTGGAAAACAGTGGACCCAGAAGCGTGGGAACCCGGGACCCCTCCAAATCAACCAGGAGGTGCCTTTGCCCTTATCCAAATGTTCTCTCTCTCTCTCTCTCTCTCTCTCTCTCTCACACACACAGGAATATATATGTTGCGCCACCACTCATTCGTCCCCGCGTTCCCCCCACCCCTATGCTGTCCTCACCTGCGGCAATAACTTTGTCACGTCATAAAAAACACTCGCTAAAATGAATACCATTTCCACGTCCATGTTGGACAGGACAGGGGCTAGCGTGCAAGCAAACACCTCGCCAATATAGCGTTACGCACACGGAGGCCCTGCCGGCGCAGACGCCCGCTCGTCCAGCCAGGCGACCCCAAGCTTTCATCATGTCTCTCACACTCGGCTCTCGGGTCCCCCACACGGCAAAAGACCAAACGGCATAACAGCTTCTTTGTAACATGGCACATGTATGTATTTCTGACCTTTTCATGGTGTGGGGGATGGGGGGGCATGATTACACAATGTGCATATTATTTTCAGGCACATTATGCACGATGGAAAACGCTTTCATCTCAAGGGGGCGGGCTCGCTTGCAGCGGCGCTGCCCCCTTGGCCCGCGGGAGACGCGCAGAGAGGGGGCGAGGAGGGCCTGCATGCGCCCGAACAGAAGTCACACTTAATCTGGGCTGAGGGAAGCCAGCGGTTGTCTGCAGGCTGCCTGGCCAGAGTCCTCCCTGCCTGCCCCACGGTCGAGCTTTCCGTTCAGTTTATTTTACGTTTCCCCTTTTCGTTTTATTCCCTTTTCTCACAGAGCTTTGGGGTGGCCACAGTTTTGCCATTCACACACAGTAAAAGGGGACGGAGAAAGCACGCACGCACATGTGCGAGCACACTGACACACACACACTTTCCATTTTCATTAAGCTGCATTATAGGTTTGACATGGAATTATTCAATGAGACAACTCCCTTTCCCTTAATTAATTCGGGTTCTTGTTTGCAGTCAGCGTACCCGACCCGCGATGGTCGGGCCACACAACAGTTCAATATCCCAGCATGCCGTATTGAGGCCCTTGCTAAGTGGCGTTATTAAAGTGGTAGCAGTGCGGGCAGGGATCTTAATTCAAAAAGCCAGAGCTGCTTTTTAACGTCTGTAATTATGAGCTTCATGCCCCCACCACTACCTATCCGCCCCCCGATTTATTTTCTAAATAATTTTTCCACCTCAATTTCCAGCAACATCCTTAAACTGTAAAAGAAGCTCAAATTAAGCGGCCGCAGTGGCAATCTGGTTCCTATTTGGGACGTAAAAGATCGAAAATGAAAAGGAAAAAAAAGCGAGAGAGAGAGAGAGAGAGAGAGAGCGAGCGAGAGAGAGAGAGAGCGAGAGGGAGAACAGAAAGAGCGCGCCGCTGCCTGCCACCGCTGAGAAGCTAACCGTTTCCATGTGTTCATGTGTCTCTGCTGGCCTTTTCTTTTTTCCCCTCTCCCTCCTCTCCCCTTCTCTTCTGCACTTATTTTTTTCCGGCCATGTCCCGCTGCTTCTTCCCCTCGCTAAACAGACTATAAAGAACATGCGCCGTATGCGCCGTACAGAGGGGGTGGGGGGGGTCTTAACAAGGTGCAAGTGCTTACGTTCAGCCAATCACCGCTCTACAATCCACCCCCAGGTCCCTTCCCTTCCTCGTTGGCCCTGATTGGCTGCTTGCGCACACACAGATGTTCCCCCTTTAATGATTTTTGTAACCATTAAGTTAATAGTTGTTTATGGCAGTGAAATGCAGGAATGCAACAGGGGGGTGGGGAGGGGTTCTGGTGCAAGGAGGCTGGGGGTGAGGGGGGGTGTAATGGATGGGGAAGGGGGGCAGATTTAGGTTCTGAGGGAGGAGGTGCGTGTGTGTGTGTGTGTGTGTGTGTGTGTGTGTGGGGGGGGGGGGGGGGTGGTGTATGAGAAGTTGTGTGGTTGGGGGGGTGGGGGCATTGGGGCAAATGCGGTGGAGACAGTGGGTTAACATTACAAGAGGGAATGGAGACAGCGGTGTGACGCGCATACACTCGTGCATGTACAGTTGCACGCGCTGGTGCGCTTACCACGCTCGCCCTTGTGAATGCACACTTGCGTGTCTGCTAATTGTCCCTCGCACATGAACGCAAAGAAACAGCCGAAAGGAGGCCAACAAACACACAGTGTAGCGACAACGCGCGCGCGTGTGTGCGTGCGTGCGTGCGTGCATGCATGCGTGCGTCAAACAGTCCCTTATGAGAATATGTGATTAAGATGTGATCTAATTCTAAGACTAAACACACTATGAGCACAGATATACACCCGCACGCTAATGTGCACATGCATCGCTAAACACACGCACACACAAGGCATGCACACTGACACATGAACAAACACACGCACACACAAGGCATGTACACCGACACATGAACAAACACACGCACATACAAGGCATGTACACTGACACATGAACAAACACACGCACATACAAGGCATGTACACTGACACATGAACAAATACACACACACAGGCATGTACATGCACTGACACATGCACAAACACAAGCACACCGGTCCCAGAATGTCCAGCGTATAAAGAGTGTGTCACTGATCAGTGGAGACGTGTGGCTGGGAAGCGGTGACTGAGGCTTTCTTGGAAACACACTTAAAATCACACAGGATTACTCACACAATATGGAGGCTTGAGTGTGTTTTTACGTGCACGTGTGTGCGAGTGCACGTGCATGTGTGCACGAGCCTGTGTGCACGAGCCTGTGCATGGCAACGCGTGCGTGAGCTTTTCATATCAGCCGGCGGCCCAAATGCACCAAATTCACGCGTTTCCCCCGATTTACTGCCGAGGCTACTGTGAAAGTCAACTCGGCTTTTGTTTGTGACAGCGTGCTCCTATATACTCCATCACAGGCGACCAAGACATCAAAACGAGATCAGGCCTCTGCCTGCAGGAGCCTCTCACATGTAAACACATGAGTCAGCATTCAAACACAGCGTCTGTCGCTCAGACTGCCATTTAAAGTCCTGTTCTAAAATCCACGACATCTTGACTCTGGACGGGTTTTTTTTTTTTTTTAAGAACGGAGGAAGAGGCCCCCAGTCTCCCCGCAGGTACAACCCCCTCCCCCACCCCCACCCCAGAGGGTGCGGTCTGTGCTGGGTCGCGAATCCCAGGTGTCCCTTAGTGGTTGTGGTGGTGGTGGTGGGGACTGCAGCTATCGCTAACGATGCTAACGCAAACCGTCTGGCGCGGCCATATAAAAGGCTGCCCCCTTATTAAGACGGAGCGGGGGGAGGGGGGGGGGGACTGGATGAAGGGACGCGCTTTCCTTGCAGGCATCCTTGCGGCGCTCTCTGGAGCCTGACGCAGAGGGGAGCGTGTGCGGACAGGGCAGCGGGGGCGTGGTGGGTTGGCCCTGCATGGCTGGCTGTTTGCAATGTGCACGCATGGCCATCAATGACGTTCACTCACTTTCCCAGCCTGGATTATATCTCTCCTTTTTGTGTATATCTCTGTCCGTCTGTCTCTCTCGTTGCACTTCGACAACAAAATTACTCCCATGAATGATGGGCGCAGACAAACCACATGCAGATGTGTGCACTTCTCCATGTTTGTTTGCCGATTAGCTTGTGTTTGCTTTCGTGGAGGCAGCAGGCTCTCGCGCGGGGCTCGCACTCATTACACCAGACGGCACGCTATTCTGGCTTTGAGCAAATGAGCCGGGATTAACAGCAAAGAAAACTACAGTTTGTTTGGAGAGACTCTCACCGAACCACAACGTTTTTTTTTCTCTCTCTCTCCTTTCTTTCTTTCATCCACTCAAACATACACCAACATTTAACATCGACGCAAACAGAAAGAACATTCTGTTTGGATGAGCATATAGTAAAAAGAATTACAGTTGTAAACAGAAGCCTGCAAATCAGGCATGCGGATATTCAGTAGAGTTTTGGGGATTTTATTAGTGGGGGGAATTCTATTTTTATGATGCGCGCACGCGCACACGCACACGCACACACTATCCAGTTGGATCCCACTGCCTCAGAAATGGCCCACCAACACCTGATCAATCAATAACCACATGAATAACAGATTCATGGGGCCGAATCCACCTTCCCACTCAGCCAGTCTGCATGTAGATTGACTGTAGTGACATTTATTCATAGTATGACTAATGTTACCATTGCTGCTATATATGTTCTCAATATTCTGTATATGAATGCTGAAGTTGCGGTTAACCACTTTAGGCCTATTCAAATATTTTAGATGTAGATATGTTTTTTTTTGTTTGATCTCCTTTCCCCCCTTGCCACCCCCTCTTCTTCTTCCCTTTCTTACTTATTTCTTACTACGAAATAATGATAACGTTGGGAACGATGCACAAAAACAAATTTCACCCACTGCTTTATGCCAGGTTGAAATACTACTGTGCACAACTATTAGTTTTAGTTGAGAGGGTGAAATAATTTGGGCAGAAATGGCATTGACATTGACACATGGCTATATTCGCAATTTGACATATAACAAAGCACACAGGGTTGAAGTGGTTAAGCAAGCCCCTGCCCAGGGTGACCGCAATGTAAACTACAGTGTTACAATATAAAATTCCTCTCAACACCTCTTGGGCTCACCCTGAATCTACCTGTATGTGTTCCTAATACCTCAGATTTAATGCTAGACTTCACACACGACTCTCACCTCCTAAACAGCTGAGCACTCTAGTCGCTGGCTAATCCACCGCCCCAACACCCTCCCACTACTCCCCCCCCCCCCCCCCCCCCCCCGTCCCTGTTAAACCTGTTTCTATCGGCGAGCCAGCCCCGCGTCCATCAACAGGAAATTAGCTCCAGCTTCCCCCGTAATGCGAAACAGCGCCGGGCTCCGTAACAGCGGGGCCATAACAGCAACTCCCATTCACACTGCCGGTGAAATCATTCACACACACACACCCACTGGTGGCATATGTACTGTACACATTACACACACCCATTGGTGGCATATGTACTGTTGTACTGTACACATACACACACACTGCTAGAAGGCTGACTCCAGAGACTGAGGTGAGGATGAAGTCATCATCATCTATCTCTCTCTCTCCACACGTGCACACACAACCACACACACACACACCCACACACACGCACACGCACACACACACGCACACACACACACACACTCTCTCTCTCTCTAATAAGTGACCAGTGAGAGGGCATTGTTATGGCTTCACCCTTGGCAGACACACAGCTGGGAATGTGGGACATGTAGACTGGAATACCTGGCAAGGCTAACAGTCTGGGAAAGGAATTCTGCTCCCACAGGAAGGTATGGATAGGGAACTCCCCTTGTGCATGTGTGTGTGTGTGTGTGTGTGTGGGTGTGTGTGTGTGTGTGTGTGTGTGTGTATTTTCTCAAATCAGGTCGTGTTTGGTTGAGATAAAAGGGGGGTGGGGGAGGGGGTTAGTGGCATGTAACGACATACCGACTGAGGCTTTGAATGAATCACTATAGGCTGAGCTAATCAAGAGAAGAATGAAGTCTCAAGGCCAGCCCCATTACAGAGCAGGTGAGACCTCCAGCTCCTCTGTGATGCTGATAAGGTTCCTGCTAATGACATGGGTCACCCCAGCTGGGGGACATGTGGATTGGCATACACAGCTTGGGTGAGTGTACGCCTTCTCTCTCTGTGTGTGTGTGTGTGTGTGTGTGTGTGTGTGTGTGTGTGTGTGTGTGTGTGTGTGTGTGTGTGTGTGTGTGTGTGTGTGTGTGTGTTGCATGTGTGACACAAGCTGCCAGGGCAGGGCCACAGACACAGAGCGTGGGTCAGGGTCCCAGCCAGGCATTGGGACAGCTGGTGGACTCGGTGAAGGGAAGCCATAATGGGGGGACCACAGGGACGGACGGACAGACGGACGGATGGACGGGACAGAGGGGGGGTCACAACAGCGGTGACAGGTTGGCGTCTCCCGGGACATGCATTAATAGACAATGACACATAAAAAGCCACTTGAAAGGCAGGTCTCAATAAGCAGGTTCAACGACCACACAGACTCCCGTGCAACCTGAGGTGGCTCAACGATCGGCCGCAGGGAGGAGATTAGGGATGCACAGAGAGAGAGAGAGAGAGAGAGAGAGAGAGAGAGAGAGAGACAGAGAGAGATGATTCATGCCGCTGCACCACATCCGATAGCCTGCACTCCCACATAAATGTCATCTCCAACCTCAACTTTTAACAGAAAAATTCTTTCAGCATATTTGCCCCCCCCCCCCTTTCTCTCTCTCTCTCTCCTCAAATACACTTGCGGCCTCAAAAGGTAACTGGAACCTAATTGTGGGTTTTGGAAATCCTTGGGAACACAAAGTCAGGCGACCTTAAAACACACACATACCCCGTTCCCGTGTGTTTTCTTTTTTTATGCGGCGCAGACCATGTCTATTAGCCGTCCCCTTTAAAGTCTGGTTCAAATACAGAGATGAGAGAGAGAGAGAGAGAGAGAGACAGGGAGGGAGAGAGAGAGGGAGGGAGAGAGAGGGGGGGCACATGTAGCTGATTAGTGGACACAGAGAGGAAGCTGCTAATGGTATATCTGTTGTTTATTTTGTTTGTGTTAATTACAAGGGAGGTCCTCTACCCGTCTACCGTCAACTATGAGAAGGTTGAGGAGTCTGTTATTTGACTGTCCCCCCCCCCCCCTCCCCCTCCCCACTCCCCACCGTGTGAGAATAACAGAGAAGAAAGACAGTGGAAACAGAGAGAGAGAGAGAGAGAAAGAGAAGAGAGAGAGAGAGAGAGAGAGAAACAACCTTGTTTAACCGGCTACCCAATCTACCTCACCCGACTCCTCATAAAACATAATAACATATTACAAACATGTTTGCATACGCAATAATCTAATTATAATCAGATTAAGGTTACACTCCGCCTATGGAAATGATCACGTAATCGCCGTAGGCCGTGTGTGCACCAAAGTGTTTATTTTTCCCCCCCGGATGAAAACGCAAGGTGCTGCTCGTCTAAAACGCCCATCTGGGAGCGTTTGAGGGCACTTTGGAGGCGGAGCCATTTTTCCGCGTAGACACTTGTTTTGGCTGTCAGGCAAACCAAACCAACCGTCTCATCATAGTAGAAGTAAACATGTTGGCACATGGTCGAGTATACTTGCCCTGTGCCTGAAGGGAAGGCCATGGCAATGCTCTGTCCCTGAAGGGAAGGCCATGGCAATGCTCGGTCCCTGAAGGGAAGGCCATGGCAATGCTCTGTCCCTGAAGGGAAGGCCATGGCAATGCTCTGTCCCTGAATGGAAGGCCATGGCAATGCTCTGTCCCTGAAGCGAAGGCCATGGCAATGCTCTGTCCCTGAAGGGAAGGCCATGGCAATGCTCTGTCCCTGAAGGGAAGGCCATGGCAATGCTCTGTCCCTGAAGGAAAGGCCATGGCAATGCTCTGTCCCTGAAGGGAAGGCCATGGCAATGCTCTGTCCCTGAAGGGAAGGCCATGGCAATGCTCTGTCCCTGAAGGGAAGGCCATGGCAATGCTCTGTCCCTGAAGGGAAGGCCATGGCAATGCTCTGTCCCTGAAGGAAAGGCCATGGCAATGCTCTGTCCCTGAAGGGAAGGCCATGGCAATGCTCTGTCCCTGAAGGAAAGGCCATGGCAATGCTCTGTCCCTGAAGGGAAGGCCATGGCAATGCTCTGTCCCTGAAGGGAAGGCCATGGCAATGCTCTGTCCCTGAAGGAAAGGCCATGGCAATGCTCTGTCCCTGAAGGAAAGGCCATGGCAATGCTCTGTCCCTGAAGGGAAGGCCATGGCAATGCTCTGTCCCTGAAGGGAAGGCCATGGCAATGCTCTGTCCCTGAAGGGAAGGCCATGGCAATGCTCTGTCCCTGAAGGGAAGGCCATGGCAATGCTCTGTCCCTGAAGGGAAGGCCATGGCAATGCTCTGTCCCTGAAGGGAAGGCCATGGCAATGCTCTGTCCCTGAAGGGAAGGCCATGGCAATGCTCTGTCCCTGAAGGGAAGGCCATGGCAATGCTCTGTCCCTGAAGGGAAGGCCATGGCAATGCTCTGTCCCTGAAGGGAAGGCCATGGCAATGCTCTGTCCCTGAAGGGAAGGCCATGGCAATGCTCTGTCCCTGAAGGGAAGGCCATGGCAATGCTCTGTCCCTGAAGGGAAGGCCATGGCAATGCTCTGCCCCTGAAGGGAAGGCCATGGCAATGCTCTGTCCCTGAAGGGAAGGCCATGGCAATGCTCTGCCCCTGAAGGGAAGGCCATGGCAATGCTCTGTTCCTGAAGGAAAGGCCATGGCAATGCTCTGTCCCTGAAGGAAAGGCCATGGCAATGCTCTGTCCCTGAAGGAAAGGCCATGGCAATGCTCTGTCCCTGAAGGAAAGGCCATGGCAATGCTCTGTCCCTGAAGGGAAGGCCATGGCAATGCTCTGTCCCTGAAGGGAAGGCCATGGCAATGCTCTGTCCCTGAAGGGAAGGCCATGGCAATGCTCTGTCCCTGAAGGGAAGGCCATGGCAATGCTCTGTCCCTGAAGGGAAGGCCATGGCAATGCTCTGTCCCTGAAGGGAAGGCCATTGCAATGCTCTGTCCCTGAAGGGAAGGCCATGGCAATGCCAAAGTTGAGGCTTATAGGAAGTATACTATTTTGTATACTATTTTGGGTTCAGAGGTTAACAAAAAGTGAATAATGGCGACATCTGTAGGATGGGAGGTTTACAATGGTGAGACTGGGAGACGTGGCACTATGAGAAAAGCTGTTATTTCCTTAAAACCAGGAAACATGAATCTTAGGAGATGTAGTCTAAGAGTAAATTGTAGTTCCAACTGAGGACGAAATGTAATGTTTAAGGCGAATTTAATGTTATGAGGGAGTCTGGATGTCTGCCTCGATACAAGGTCAAACAACATGTTTCTCACAGATAGAGAGAAGGGATAATGCGGGGCGTCACTCAAGGTGGCTCAATAAAAATACAAGAGATATCTCACTGGGCAGAGAGGGCAATGATAGATAGATGGGATAGATAGGATAGATAGATTTTTACTTGTAACGGAGTAGTTCTACATTGCAGATTGCAATTGATACATTTATCCACCACTGCCTCCACCGAGACTTTCCCGACGAGGATAATGAATTACCCCGAATGGAAAGAAAAAAGAAACTCCAACCAAACCCCGTGCAGGAAGCGGCTCCCACTACTATGTGGCCATCAAAGCTGCGCGGCAGAGCAGTCAAAGTTCCACAACCTCTAATCCTCTCCTCCACCACGGGGTCCAATCAAAGCCATGTGCTGCTCACCCAGGGTCGGCACGTCTGTCCCCGGCTAAAGAGCTCTTTGTTTGGTTGGAAAAACTAATTTAGGCAGGCATTACGCCCCGGCCTCCTTCTGAAACATGGGGATGTTTTCCATTAATGGTGAAGTGGGTGGTGGGGGGGAGTATTCATGGACAGATAATGAACTGAACCAACCTGACTCCACTCATCCTGGTATGGAGAGAGTGTGTGTGTGTGTGTGTGTGTGTGTGTGTGTGTGTGTGTGTGTGTGTGTGTGTGTGCGTGCCTACAGTCCACTGGATGAGAGCGTGTGCACGAGCTTGCACAAAAACAGAAAACAAACACACACACACATTCTGTACCGTACGCACGCTTGTGTCTGACTGTGACGTGTGCTCTTAACGCTATCCTCAACTCATTTATGGGTTTTGCACAAAGGTCAGCTGTGTGTGTGTGTGTGTGTGTGTGTGTGTGTGTGTGTGTGTGTGTGTGTGTGTGTGTGTGTGTGTGTGTGTGTGTGTGTGTGTGTGTGTGTGTGTTTGCGTGAGAGAGAGAGAGAGACTGTGCGTGTGTGTAGGCAAACAATCTGCCCACATATACGAAAGTATCCTCAAACAACTTGCCTAATGACAAGAGCTGGAAACACAGCTCTGCCTGCTGTGTGCCAACCTCACCCCACCCAGGACAGTGTGTATGATTACGTGCTTTCATGGGTGTGTATGTCTGTGTGTATTTCTTCAGAATCGTTTCTGCATATTATGTACGTCAGTTTGTGTGTGCGTGTGTGTGTGTGTGTGCGCACATGTGCGTGTGTGCATGTTTTTGTGTGTGTTAAGAGCTCACAAGTATAGTAGAATTTGAGATACTGTATAGACAGTATTTTCCTGGAGAAGAGAAATGGTTGTTTCATGGTTTAAAATTTGTTTTTTAGTTAGGGTTACATTTAACAAATGGTTAAGGTTGGGGTTAAATGTTAGGATTTATGTATAGGTTATATTTATGGGTTATGGTTGAAATTATGCCTGATTGTATTCTGGTGTGTCTTGCCCCAAAAACAGCAGATCTACCCGCAAATCTGCTATTGTCAGTGCTGCTACAGTACATCTGCTATACCCAAGTATAGCTCAGACCAGAGTTTATACCTCTACTTTATACCTCATACTTTAAATGCTTAGTATGAGGTATAAAGTACAGCAGCCTTGTGTTCATAAAACAGAAATATTGGGTATTAGGTAAGACTGACGTTATGTATCTTTCAGGACCTTTCACTGCTTCGTCTCAACAATTACTCTATGGCTCTGATCTCAGCCACCGCGGTGGATTTTTGACATTCCGTTTTTTTCCCCGTTTTTTTTAATGTTGCCACTACTGTTGGAGCAGCCATAAACTACACAGGTTCATCCCGATGTTCTGGGCATCTTTGGAATGTTAAGTGTTAGTAAAAAGCAGGTAAAAGAGTAACGTTTGAGGCAGACTACCATCAGTCACTCTACAGTTCATAGTAGTAGAAGAGGTGCGGGTTTACCCCGCAGCTATGTCG